>NC_045436.1:181708225-181739411 GCF_002776525.5 Piliocolobus tephrosceles
CAAGCAGAGCTTCTCCATCACACAAGGAAATAGAGGAAATCAGCAATTCTGTAAGAGTGACGGGGTGTGAAGAACTACTGTGGCTGGCACAGGGGGACTTGAGGTCCGAGGCTGTCACTAGCTCTCTTGAGAGGCAAGCAAGGGAGACATGAGGTCCGAGAGAGAGGATCGTGGGGTTCTCCCGCTGAAGGGTTGGACCAACTGATGCTTTTGTGGCGGGAGGCAGAGGACTAAAGAGACCAGATGGATGAAAACAGGAGATTTATTTTAAGGTGCATACCAGCTCAGTGGATTCACATCCAAAAAGTTGAGCCTTGAACAAAGACTGAGCAAGATTTGTATAAGTAAACTTACAGAAGCAAAAACAAAGGCAGTTAATCATATAATCACAGGTCACATAATCTATAGCATAACTGATGACTTGGCATAACTTGTGGCCTTGCATAGCTGGTGGCCTTGTAGCTGCGATGAAAGAAAAAAACAAAAGCTGGCTAAATACAGATATTAGTCCATTTTTTTTTTTTTTAACTTCACCCCTGCTCCGGAAGGGGGGGTGTCTGGAGCCTATTCCTTTGGTTTTGACTTCTGGAACAGCGTTATCTTTTTTTTTTTTTTTTTTTTTGAGACGGAGTCTTGCTTTGTCGCCCGGGCTGGAGTGCTGTGGCCGGATCTCAGCTCACTGCAAGCTCCGCCTCCCGGATTTACGCCATTCTCCTGCCTCAGCCTCCCGAGTAGCTGGGACTGCAGGCGCCCGCCACCTCGCCCGGCTAGTTTTCTGTAGTTTTTTTTAGTAGAGACGGGGTTTCACGGTGTTAGCCAGGATGGTCTCGATCTCCTGACCTCGTGATCCGCCCACCTCGGCCTCCCAAAGTGCTGGGATTACAGGCGTGAGCCACCGCGCCCGGCCTTGGAACAGCGTTATCTTATAACTGTCTCTGAAGTGAACTTGCTAAGCAAAAGAAAACTTGTTGTGTTTTTCTTTTTAACCCCTGCCTTGCCACATTCTGGGCCTTGGCTTTTACTTTTCTTGGAGTGAATGAATGCAGTACTTATTATTTTTAAATTTCTGCCTCGCTTTAATAATGATAAAAGGCTGAATTTTTGCCAACTTGTCCATTTGTCACCATGTCGTGCTAAAGCACACTTGACACGCCATAAAGCCTCAGATCAAACCTCAAAACCAAACAGTTACGTTAAAAATAACATTGCCCTATAATCACTATGGGAAGGTTCTCACCTAGAGTAGTTCCCAGGCTGCTCTTCTTTGTCCCCCTTAAGACCATAAAGAGGCCGTTCTTTTTTGGTGAGACAGGTTGTCCAACACGAGCAGGACACTGCCTGCCCCATCCTGAAGCAACACTGTCACCGAGGTCACAGGACAAGGATACAGGGCAAGACTAAGAAGAGCAAAGCGCAGACTTCTCTCATCTGGACCAGGAGACACGAGCTCGGGACCTGGCCAAGGCAGCCTGACCACACTGCACAGACCCCGGCTCTGGCTCCGTGCAGATCTGGGATCCCCCAATGGGAGGTGTTGGGGCTCTCCAGGGAAATCGGGGTTCTCCGGGGATGTCAGGTTCCTTCAGGGGGGCCAGCCCCTGGATTCGGGGTTCTCCGGGGGCGGGTCGGGGGCGCCTGCCGCACACCCACCTTGACGCGCTTTCAGCAGCAGCGAGTTGGCCATGATGTTCTCGAGCTCCGTGTCCTGGCGCCGCCGCCGCCTCCGCCGGCGGATTCTGCGAGACCGATGAGACTGAGGAGGACGAGACTGAGAAGGCGGAACAGGAGGAGACGCCGCCGCCCCCGCGCATACCTCTCCGGGCGTCACCCACTCCTCGAGCCCCGGACACGATCCCGGGGGGCTGCCCCGCCGCCGCCGCCAACACCACGGCCACCAGGGGCGCCTCCGCCAGCCCTCACCAGCAGGGGAGCGGTCGGGGCGAGGGGAGGGGGCAACCCGACCGCGGCGGGTCCCAGCTGTCACCGTTGCCGCGCTATCGTCCCGGTTCTTCTCGGCCCCATCACCCTCGCCTCGCGCGCGCAGCTCCCTCCTCAGTGCCTGGTCCCCGGGCAGCCCCGAGTCAATGCCGTGGCCCACTTCGGACAGGGGCTCACTGGCAGGGGTGCCGCCGCCGCCGCCCGCGACCCGCACCCGGGCAGGCTGGGCGCTAACGGTTTAGCTAAAGAGGCAGCGTCCCTCGCCGCCGCGCCCGGGCACTACAGCTCCCAGAAGGCCCTGCGCCAAGAGTACACGGCTGGCCGCGGCCCGTGGCCTGCTGGGAGTGGTAGTCGCTAAGCCTGTCGGCGAGTGAGCCGAACAGAAGCCTGCGGCCGCGGTGTTTACCTCTCGCGAGCTCGGAGGTGATGCGCTGTTCTCGCGAGATGAGGCCGGGAGGCGGTTCCGCTACCCGGCACGTGTCTCGGGGTGGTGCGGGCCGCGTCTCTCTTCGGGTCTCGGCGCCTTGGGCGCAGCGGAACGCGCGCCATGGGGAAGGCCAAGAAGGTCGGGGCGCGAAGGAAGATCTCCGGGGCGCCGGCAGGAGCGCGAGGGGGCACGGCGAAAGCCAACTCCAATCCATTCGAGGTGAAAGTCAACAGGCAGAAGTTCCAGATCCTGGGCCGGAAGACGCGCCACGACGTGGGGCTGCCCGGGGTGTCTCGCGCGCGGGCCCTCAGGAAGGTAAGCGGGGGGCGCAGGGGGAGCCGGACGGCAGGATCTGGGCCCCATGCTGCTCTCGGACCGGCTGCGTCCTTCTCGGTGCATCGGTTTCCTCGTTGAGCGGCGGAGGCCGTGACTTTATAGTCACGGGACTGACTTTATGGTCCGAAAGCCTCTGCTGTTCTCTGAGCTGGAGTGACCTGGAAACTATTGCCCTCCTGAAGACCCTGCATTCGTATTATTTCGGTGACTCTTCCAACCGGGTCAGGAGGAGTCGGTCACTTCGGGCGGCGCCCTGGACAGCTGCTTGTTAACCCTTCCGCGTTTACTTTGAGCTCCTCCGGTTTAGGGACGGCGGGTAGGGGCTGTGTGGGATGCTCCGTTTGATGTTTGATCGGCTCTCCCCTGAAGCGCGTGACCTTGTTCCTTGGGAAGTAACTCTGTGGAAACTCACTGCTTCCTAGTTTTTTTAATATAATTTTTTTTTTTTTTAATTTTCACTGAGGAACATACATTAGTAGGTTGGTGAAAAAATTGAGGCACAGAAAGGACAAGTGAATTTCCTAAGGTCACACAACTGGTAAGGGCTGGGCATGCATTCACATTTCAATGTCTATAGAGCCTTCTTGCTACCCCGAGCGCTTCTGTTTGACCTGGCTTCTAGGTTCTGGGAGATAAAGGTAAATAAAACTTGCCCCTGCCTTCATGAGCTCCTGATCTCTATTCCATCACAGTGTGCAAGCTGGATGGTATTTAAATCAAATATCCTTACTGCACGAAGACGACAGTGTATAATAGGCAGGATAGACTTAAAGCTGACTTCGGAAAGAGTCCCACATTACACACCCCAATAGGCAGGGGTGGGGGAAAAAGGTAGTGTGGTCCCTAGAATAGACACATTTGTCTTCACCACTGAAGCCTCAGTTTTCTCATTTCTAAAGTAGAGATAATAATATACATCCTACCCCTTGTGGTGACTTATGAGAATTAAGTAAGATAGCACATAGAGCACATAGCAAGTGTTCTCTAAATACTGTTATTCTTAGCCTTCTTGGCTTGTTGTTCGAGCCCGGCACAGTCCGGCTGTTGTCCCTGCTTCGCCTCTTGCAACTCAGTTTGTCCGAAAAGTCTGCCTTACCTCCCAAAGTCTCTAAAGGGCCGGCCCGGTTCACCACCCAAGCTATGTAGCCCAAGTAGGACAGGTTGCTCAAACCTCTGGTATTGAGCAGATCCACCTCCCTGCTCTGTGCTGAAGGCCTGGGACGGGGGCGGGAATTGCTGCTCCTTTTTGGACCTCCAATGCTTGGCCCATGGTAGAAACAAATATTTGAAGAAATCAAAAGTGGAACCTGAGTGCCTTAGGAGATCACAGTCAGGAAAAAGGGTAACAGGAAAGTCCGAAAATTCTTCCTAGAGGGACTTACAGTCAAGTTTCGCAAAGGGAGTGAGCTGTTCATGGTCCCAGGGTGGGCAGAGGACACAGAGGCAAAGGCAGACTGTCCCCGTGTGGTGAGGGGTGGCGCTTGCAGCTGTCTGTGGGACAGCAGGTCGTCCAGTTGACTGTGAGCTTGATAACACCTGTAGGGGCATGTGAGGCCGGCGTAGGAGGCCTGGCTCTTTTCGTGTGGGCTGTTCCCTTAGAAGTAAGTGGGCTGTCTCAGTTGGCTTCTCCCCTCTGGTCGGTTGTAGCACTCTGAGGCACTCAAGTCTGGCAGGAAGAGGGCAGCCCCCAGGTGCCAGTCTCAGGACATTGCTTTATAGCTGTGCCTCAGTTTCCTTATTTCTGAAATAATTTATAAAATAAGTTATATGAATGTAGTTGTTAATCGGTAACTATGTTATTAATGTAGTTACTGGTCCCTTACAGTTGGTTAGGCCTTGTGCCAAGCGGTTTACATTTAATCCTCACCCTTATGAGGGGGAAGTACTGTTATTATCCCTATTTTATGCCATAAATTCCGCATGATGTCACAACATCTATATGGTTTAAGAAATACAGAGAATCAGAATAATGTAGAATAACTCATATTACGTATTTATAGCCTAAGGGCTGTTCTTCACTAAGATTTAGCCATAGAATCATATTCCAGATGATGAGAACTAATGTTTTTTAGAGGCCGAGATGGCTGATGCCTGCCCCATCTACCTCCTTCCTGCTAGAAGCCGGTGACACTCCCTCCCTCTGCAGGGACAGGCCTCGGAAGTCTTCTCGGGGTAGGCCGGGTTCAGTGGCTCGTGCCTGTAATCCTAGCACTTCGGGAGGCCAAGGCAGGCGGATTGCCTAAGCTCAGGAGTTTGAAACCAGCCTGGTCAACACCGTGAAACCCTGTCTACTAAAAATACAAAAAAATTAGCCGGGCGTGGCGGCATGCCCCTGTAATCACAGCTACTTGGGAGGCTGAGGCAGGAGAAATGCTTCAACCCAGGAGGCAGAGGTTGCAGTGAGCCAAGATTGCGCCACTGCACTCAAGCCTGGACGACACAGTGAGACTCCATCTACAAAAAAAATATATATATATATCAGTGTAGCATGTAAGCAGCCTCTGTCCATACAGACTTCATCAAGTAGTACAGGCCAGCACATGTAATGTGCTCCCATCTGATTGCCAGCTAGACCTTGTGATTTAAATAGTGAGATGTTTTACTTTTTCTTTTTTTTTTTTGAGACAGAGTCTCGCTGTTGCCCAGGCTAGAGTGCAGTGACGTGATCTCGGCTCACTGCAAGCTCCACCTCCCGGGTTCACACCATTCTCCTGCCTCAGCCTCCTGAGTAGCTGGGACTACAGGCACCCACCACCACGCCTGGCTAATTTTTTGTATTTTTAGTAGAGACAGGGTTTCACTGTGTTAGCCAGGATGGTCTCGATCTCCTGACCTCGTGATCCACCAGCCTCAGCCTCCCAAAGTGCTGGGATTACAGGTGTGAGCCACCATGCCCAGCCTGTTTTAAATTTTTACTCTGCAGATAAAGAATGGTGAAGGTGACCAGGCGTGGTGGCTCACACCTATAATCCCAGCACTTTGGAAGGCCGAGGCAGGCGGATCATCTGAGGTCAGGAGTTCAAGACC
Source organism: Piliocolobus tephrosceles (assembly GCF_002776525.5). NCBI lineage: Eukaryota > Metazoa > Chordata > Mammalia > Primates > Cercopithecidae > Piliocolobus > Piliocolobus tephrosceles. Next base: position 181,713,954 of record NC_045436.1, read on the forward strand.
AGCCTGGCCAACGTGGTGAAACCCCGTCTCTACTAAAAAGTATAAAAATTAGCCAGGTGTGGTGGCAGGTACCTTAGTCCCAGCTACTTGGGAGGAAGAGGCAGGAGAATCGTTTGAACCTGGGAGGTGGAGGTTGCAGTGAGTCGAGATAAAGCCATTGCGCTCAAACCTGGGGGATAAGAGTGAGACTTCTCTTTAAAAGAAAAAAAAAAAAAAAAGAATGGTGAAGGTTCAGAGAGCTTAACCTGATCAGTACTGTGTATGGTTCACTGTCAGCACCTAGCAGGATCCCGCTCTGGAATGACTCCTAACAGAAGTGGAGAAAATGCAGCGACGGTGATGGAGCCCTCTGGTCCATCTGGAGACACTCGCTGTCTTTAGACTCTGGTTCAGGAAATTGTACCCAAGGTTTTTGTTTGTTTGTTTGTTTTTTTGAGACGGAGTCTCACTCTGTCGCCCAGGCTGGAGTGCAGTGGCGCAGTCTCAGCTCACTCTAAACTCCGCTTCCCGGGTTCACGCCATTCTCCTGCCTCAGCCTCCCGAGTAGCTGGGACTACAGGCGCCCGCCACCACGCCCGGCTAATTTTTTTGTATTTTTAGTAGAGACGGAGTTTCACCGTGTTAGCCAGGATGGTCTCGATCTCCTGACCTTGTGATCCGCCTGCCTCAGCCTCCCAGAGTGCTAGAATTACAGGCGTGAGCCACCGCTCCTGGCCCCAAAGGTGCTTCTGACAAACATTGTTTAGCACTGCCACGGTAGGAAGTTACTAGGGATTAATCATTCAGCATGTCTCAGTTGAAAGAAATTGGTTTTTGAAACATTCTTGAAGAAAACGACGAAAATTGCCTTTGGAAGTATTTATTGAACTAATGGATGGTTTCCTACTCATCAGGCAGCAGAGGGGTTTTTCATGCATTTTAAGTGTAATAATAGCACTTTCACATTTCAAAGTGAGATAAGAGAAATGGTTTTTTTACATTCTTTTCTCCTGTCCACATGATGAATACTGCGGTTGACCTCTCCAGATAGAATGTGCTGTAAATGGAAAGGAGGGCCAAGGTGTGCTTCTGTCCCTGCTGGAGCATCTTCTGCTCTTGCCCAGCTGCTTCTTAACCTCTTCCACTCCTTTCCTCCTCTTCCAGCTCCTGGTTTTGACCTTAAATGTGGGTTTCTTAGCCTTTAAGTTCATTTCCAACCCTGGGGAAGTGACCTATGTCTGGAGCAAAATCTGGCCTGTCCCCTCCTGAAACAGAACTTGGAACCAGAGTGGCAGTGACCAAGTCACCACATTCTCCCTCCGTCCTGCCCCACGCTCACGTTCTTTTTTTTTTTTTTTTTTTGAGACGGAGTCTGGCTCTGTTGCCCAGGCTGGAGTGCAGTGGCCGGATCTCAGCTCACTGCAAGCTCCGCCTCCCTGGTTTACACCATTCTCCTGCCTCAGCCTCCCGAGTAGCTGGGAGTACAGGTGCCCGCCACCTCGCCTGGCTAGTTTTTTGTGTATTTTTTAGTAGAGACGGGGTTTCACCGTGTTAGCCAGGATGGTCTCGATCTCCTGACCTCATGATCCACCCGTCTCAGCCTCCCAAATGCTGGGATTACAGGCTTGAGCCACCGCGCCCGGCCGCTCACATTCTTTCAAAGTGACTTCACAAATTAGAGGAATCCCTGCAGAAGAAAAGGAACACTTAAGTCTGGGGTTAGATCAGAGGTGTGGAGTGTCTGCCGAGGCACCAGTTTGTGGTGGGTTTGTAAAACCACTGAATTGGATCATTCCAAGGGCCTTCCACTGCGTCAAGATTTTGCCTTGGTGCCATTTCCTTTCGGAATTGCCGTGTAAACACCAGTGTAATGGCAGTTCCTTAGCAAATAGAAGTTCTGCAGCAGAAAAGAGTTTGCAATGTGGCCATCTCGGGCTGCAGAGGCCACTCATTCCTCACTCACCTCTGTCCTCTCCCTGCTTTAGGGAATTCAACCTCCAGGACAGCCAACTTTTAATACTATTAAACTTGTTCTTTTTTTGTTGCTGCTGGGTGATTTGTTTTTCTAAGACCAGCCGAGCGAGCGCAAAAGAACCAGCGGGTAGGCAAGTGTAGGAGCAAAACTGAAAGTTTATTTTTGGTAACTTAAGGTTTGGGGAAGAGGTCTGTCGGCCTCCGGCAAAGAAGGCCGGCAGAGTCCCCGGGTGGGGCTCCTGCAGTCCCGACATCCTGACAGGAGTGGGGCTGGGAAGTCCGCGTGGGACCCTGGCCGAGAGCGGCTTTTCTAGAAGTGGGAGGGCAATAGGCGGGGCACGGGCGTGTGTGTGTGGGGGGGGGTAGCGTTCCGCAGGTGCGACCAGGTAAATCTTGGTCGCTTCGGATTGACGTCACCTGGCGCATGCCCAGTTGATCTGCACCTTTCCGGCCGCCGGCTGCATTTTCGCGCGCACAGGAAAAGTTAATGATGAAGAACCCGGAAGTGCGCCATCCTGCCTCCGTTCGTCCAAACACTGGGAAAATAACCGAATTATTTGATATTGCTCTTTCTATGTAAAATATTGCTTCTCTTGGTTTTCCAAAGGTGAAGCCCCTAAACTATGACCTCGCTAACTTGTTTATGGCCTTGTGTCTAGTGTGAACCCACAACTGTACATTTCTTAGGAGGATCTCTGATGGGAAATAGTACCCTCCTCTGAAGGGGTGGCCTGCCCCTCCACACCTGTGGGTGTTTCTCGTTAGGTGGAACGAGAGACTTGAGAAAAGAAATAAGACACAAAGTATAGAGAAAGAAAAGCGGGGCCTAGGGGACCGGCGCTCAGCTTACAGAGGACCCACGCTGGCCCCGGTCTCTGAGTTTCCTTAGTATTTATTGATAATTATCTTCACCATCAAAAAGATAAGGGAGTGGCTGGACAATAGGATCGTCGTAGGGAGGAAATCAGCAGTAAGACATATGAACAAAAATCCCTGTGACATGAGTAAGTTTAAAGGAAAATGCTGTGCCTTGAGATGCATATGCGAACATCTCCATAAACCTTTTAGCAGCATTGCTCCAGCAAGCCCCACCTTATTCCTAAAGGCGGTTTTCTCCTTGCTCAGTAAACAAAGCATACAGTCGGGTTTTACACAGAGATGTTCCATTGCCCAGGGACGGCCAGGAGACAAATGCTTTTCTCTTACTTAAGATTAAGAGAATGGTGATGACCTTTAACCAGCAAGCAGCCTTTAGGCACTTGTTTAACAAAGCACATCCTGCACAGCTCAATATCCATTAAGCCTTGAGTCACCAGAGCACATGTCTCTTGCAAGGACAAGGTTGGGGGTAGGGTCACAGATTAACAGCATCTCAAATACAGAGCAAAATGGAGTCTCTTGTGTCCATTTCTTTCTGTATAGACATAGTAACAGGCTGATCTCTCTTTCTTTTCCCCACACTCCTCTATGATGGAAAGAGTCTAAACCCATTTCCACTTTTCCAAAAGATTCTGGCGAAAAGTGCACACATCCTTAAACCTTAAGGCAGCTGTTATGGCTGAGGGAGCCGCTCATGCCTTGAGCTTGGCTAGTGTGCTTTTGTTTACCCTTCCTTTTGGCACCGATAGACTCTAAAGAGGAAAAGAAAGTGATCGCCCCGTTATCACTGAGAGTTGTTTGCTCTTCTCAGAATTCTGTCACTAGTAGAGAAAGCCTGTCATGGATGAAAGCAGCTTGTGTGTGAACTTTGACATCACTGCATAGCCCTGAACTTTAAAGTATGCACTGTTCTGATGTCTCCTGTAGTGGAAATCACAAGAGTTTTTTGTGAGATTGTTTTCTGACCTGTTTTCCAGCGTACACAGACTTTACTGAAGGAGTACAAAGAAAGGGATAAGTCCAATGTATTCAGAGATAAACGCTTCGGAGAATACAACAGCAGCATGAGCCCCGAGGAGAAGATGATGAAGAGGTTTGCTCTGGAACAGCAGGTATGGGAAGAAACTGGAGGAGGGTTTTTGCTGTCCATTGCACAGGGAAGTCAAGCCCAAGGAGAAGGCTGGTTCTGCACGTTCTGCATGTTCCTGGGCACTTGGAAGGTCCAGGGGATAGCCCTTGATTCCTGTGCCTTATCTGGCTAGGCCAAAGGAGAAGCAGCTTCTTCTGCACATGTTAGCTGAATGGATAAATCCCTTAACTCTACTACATGGCAGCAATGTGCACAGGAGTTCTCAGCTGAGCTGCTGCCTTCAGCTCCATTGGGTGGAGGGCAAGTGGCCTGAGCAGCATTACTGGAGTGGAAACTGGGCCCTGGGCTTATTTAAAAATTGCCCTCCATGAGGCCGGGCGTGGTGGTTCACGCCTGTAATCCCAGCACTTTGGGAGGCTGAGGCAGGTCGATCACGAGGTCAGGAGATCGAGACCATCCTGGCCAACATGATGAAACCCCGTATCTACTAAAAATACAGAAATTAGCCAGGCATGGTGGCACATGCATATAATCCCAGCTACTCAGGAGGCTGAGGCAGGAGAATTGCTTGAACCCCGGGGAGTCAGAGGTTGCAGTGAGCCCAATTCACGCCACTGCACTCCAGCCTGGGGGACAGAGCGAGACTCCATCTCAAAAACAATAAAAAGAATTCCCCTCCATGAGTTCCGTTTCTGTCTGAATCATGAATCATTGCTTAGTTGACCCAGAATATTAAGGCTGCTTAGGATTCATTGTCATATTTCAAATATAATGGAAATATATATATATATATATTTTTTTTTTTTTTTTTTTTGCTGTGAAATGGAAGTGGTCATTTTAGGAAACCTTTTTTTTTTTTTTCTTCTATCAGCGACATCATGAGAAAAAAAGCATCTACAATCTAAATGAAGATGAAGAATTGACTCATTATGGCCAGTCTTTGGCAGACATCGAGAAGCATAATGACGTTGTGGACAGTGACAGCGATGCTGAGGATCGAGGAGCGTTGTCTGGTGAGGCTGGGGTGCCCTGCTCGGGCCTGTGGGCGTGGAGCCAGGGAGAGTCCGTTCCTTGTTGGACCTTCTGCTCTTAGAGACTAGAGAAAGTTATTGCGTGAAGGTTTTACATCACAGTAACCTCTCCACAAGTTTCGCAGGTGACAGTTGTTTTTTTTTTTTTTAAGATAAAAAAGCTGTGGGGAGAACCCACGTCACTGACTCCAGGTGGCTCACTGAATGCACTACTTTGCTCACCCTACTTTATCAATCCCAGCCTAATATTTGTACCAGTGGTATCGATGGAGTTCCTTTAGCCTGTACCTACTGTGGAATTACGGCAGTTTGAGGAAAATCATATTGAGCCTCGTATCTGAGGATAACAACATGAAACAGATAAAATTTGGCCTTAAATAATGTTAACAGAGTCTTAAGATTCAGTTCAGGACTGTCTTGAGCCCTGTGTATAAGGTTGCAGTCATGACATCAATTACTTGACATTTCTTGTAAGTTAGAGTAGGTCCCATTTTCCGGTGTCTTCAGAACAAAGGTGTACAAATCTAAAACTGACTCTAAAAGCTGTGTCTTGTTAGTGTGTGAAAGTTAAGGCATTAAAGCCTGGGGCTGCCTTCTGATATTTGGCTAATCCAAGGGGCAAAAGGCTTAGGAGTTAGGGCAGCAAACACGTGGTGCAGAACCTGCCATCTGCAGCACACCGGGAGGAGACCCCGCCACTGCGCTGCTTCACAGGCGTGAAGAGCATGGCCAGTTATTTTAACCTCTGTGCCTTGCTCTTTGCTCTTTTCATTGTTCAAGACTTCTTGTGGACCCTTAGCTGTAAAACGTGTTCCCTGGGGAGATCCTAATTCCCTGAGAGTGGAGGTAACTGCCTTGGTGTGAGTTGGGTGAGTGGCATTCACCTTATTGCCAGAAGGCTCCGTGGCGCGCCGCGGACTAGAGAAGGCGCCGTGGTGCGCCCATGACTGGAGGAGGCGCCGTGGTGCGCCGCTGACTAGAGGAGAAGTAGGACTCAGTTTCTCCCAGTAACAGGTCCTGGGAATTCAGCTATTCATTCCTGATTTCCTGTCCTTTGATTTTGATTATGAGGTCACCAAAACCCAGGTAATTTTTATAAAAGAAAAGCCTCTTACATGTGAAAATAAATACACTGAATTTGTCATGAGGAGACAAATTCTGTTTTGTTCAACTGTCACATGATCTGTTCTCTTAGATTAGGAGAATTTCATCATAAAAACCACCCCTTGAGCACTTTACCGCTGCAGAAGCTGAGACTAAGGACAAGAGTTGGTGGTACTTGCTCAGGCTTTGTAGCCAGAGGGGGCGGGGCTTCAAATCCCAGGTAGCCTGACTCCTAAATTGTAGCTGCTGTGTGCTGTTTTACACTGAATACAGACATTTCACCTACTGTAAAATATACTGTTTGGACTTCCAAATAAATAGATACATAAAAAAATCTTTCTAACCAAATCCTAATACAAACTCATTAAGGGAGGATTTTCTTTTTTTCTTTTTAATAATCCTTTTCTGAGTCTTTTATATAATTAATACAAGCTTATTAGTTGGCATTTTGCTCATCTTTTAAGAAACTATTATGATGGTACATATATAACGTGGAATAGTATGCAGCCATAAAAAAGAATGAGATCATGTCTTTTGTGGCAACGTGAATGGAACTGGAGGCCATCCATCATCCTTAGCAAACTAACTCAGGAACAGAAAACCAAATACCACACTTTCTCACTTGTAAGTGGGAGCTAAATGATGAGAACTCTTGAACACAAAGAAGGAAACAGCAGGCATGGGGATCTAGAGAGGGAGGGAAAGGAGCAGAAAAGCTCACCGTTGGACTTAGTACCTGGGTGATGAAATGATCTGTACAACAAACCCCCATGACACGAGTTTACCTGTGTAACAAACCATATGTACCCCCAAACCTAAAATAAAAGTCAAAAAAAAAAGAAAAGAAAATAGCGTGATCGACCTTGGATTACTAGGGTACTAAATAGTGTTTTCTGATATGCTTGGTTTTCCAGGAAGGAAATCATTAGTTTCTGGAAATCAGGAATCATTCATTCATTCACTTACTAATACTGGTTTATGTGCCAGGCACTGTTCTCGGTTCCAGAGAAATGGCAGTGTCAAAACAGAAAGTTGTGCCCTCCTTCAGCTCACATTTTATGGGGAGACCCAAACATTAAACAAATATGTCACCAAAGTCTGATCAAAGGTGGAAGTGCTGTGGAGGAAAAAGCAGGAAAGGGCAGCACGTGCCATTGAGGCGTCTTGTTCAGCCTCACTGGGGGGTGGTAGCATGACCGTGGCTCACTACAGCCTTGGCTTCCGGGGCTTAAGCAATCCTCCCATCTCAGCCTCCAGACTAGCTGGGACTACAGGTGTGCGCTACCATGCCTGACCAAGATTTTGGCTTTTACTTGAGAAAAGGAGTCGGCCAAGGAATCGCATAGTGTGACAAGACAAGGCCAATGGGATTTCCCAGCAAACTGGATACAGGTGTGGGAGACAGGTATCAAGAACGACTCCAAGGGTGTGTGGCCTAAGCACCTGGGAAGATAGAATTGCCATTTGTTGCGATGAGAAGACTGTGGGATAGATCGGTCTGGGGGGAGTTTGAAATGCCTGCTAGACATCCATGGTGCAGTGCTGGAGGTGCAGTCAGGTTCAGGGAGAATGCAGGCTGAAGACAGGAACTGGGTGCTGTCAGCACAGAGACTGAATGAGGCTGCCAAGGGAATACGAGTAGTTAGAGGACAGACAGCAGGAACTGCGACCTGAAGAGTTGGAGAAGAGGAGACAGTGAGGCCCTGGCAGCAGGGTTGGGCTAGAAGCCAAGAAGAGAAAGCTTCTCTAGAAGGAGTGGTGAATGTGTTGAGCACTGCTGGTAGTGAGAGGAAGACTGAGAACTGACCCATCACTCAGGCAAGACGGCATTTCAGAGGAGACGCGGGGGAGAGTCAGAGAGGGATGAAGAGAAAGGAGAGAGAGGGGGTTGAGAAGGGAGTGGAGGTGGGGAGCCCAGGCAGGCACCAGGCTAGGGCCCTGCTGGTCAGGGAGCTGCTGGCATGCTGGAGAAACCATCTTCACATTTGTTTCTGTTATGATGTGGGCCTTTGGATGTATCATTTCCCATCTGAGCCTCTTTTTTTCATATGAGAAATTGGATTTTTAAAGGTTTCTTTTATTCCAAATGTGATGTTTCCTACAATGTTTAATTTCTCTTCTGCCCTAGTGAGTAGGGCAGACTGAAGATCGGTGGCCCTGGTAGATGATTCCTGCTCCTGCTCTTAGCTCAGGGCTTTGGAGTCTCCAGGCCCTGCCCAGGGAGCTGGGAGGGACACAGACTGTGCCACTGATCCCAGGCGACGCCCCCACCAAGACCCTGGAGCCAGCTTGCTCTGGGCTTGCCAGTCTTCACTAGAACCAGCACAATCAAAAATAGGTGCTCGGTGTTTCCAGCCACTTGGGTTATAGCCAGTTGGTTGTGTAATGGGTCTGGGTTTTCTCAGAGTGGCTTACCTTGGGTATTTCTCAAGTGCCATTGTGCCTGTGGTCTCAGGCCAGGCTGTTGCGTGTGAGCATTTTTTTTCTCAAATATGGAATTTTCCAGAGCACTGTGGGGGGAGCGCTGGCAGAGTGCTAAGGAAACGCTTCCCACGCCGGGACTGGGCTTCACTGGGGTTTCTGCCTTTCGCCTCAGCTGAGCTGACTGCTGCCCACTTCGGAGGCGGCGGCGGGCTCCTTCACAAGAAGACTCAACAGGAAGGCGAGGAGCAGGGGAAACCCAAGTCTCGGAAGGAGCTGATTGAAGAGCTCATTGCCAAGTCAAAACAAGAGAAGGTGGGTTAGCGAGTGTTGTTGACCATCTTCTCCGTGGTAAGACAGGCTCACCAAGATGTGTTCGAGCTTTTTTTCCCCTGTACGTTTTTAGGCTGTGTTTAATATTTTATATGAGTTTAATAAAAGCATTTATGGTGAATAGGAATTTTAAAAATCACATAAAGCATAGACCTCTGACAGGTTTTGGTTCTTTTGCCTTTTTTTGGTTTAAATTTTGTTTTATTTTGAGATGTGGTCTCTGTTGCCCGGGTGGAGTACAGTGGCACAATCAAAGCTCACTGTAGCCTCAAACTCCTGCGCTCAAGGATCAAGTGATCCGCCCACCTCAGCTCCCCAAGTAGCTAGGGGGCACCACCATGCCCAGCTAATGTTTTATGTTTTGTAGAGATGGGGATCATGCTGTGTCGACCAGGCTGGTCTCAAACTCCTGGCCTCAAGCAGTCCTCCCACCTTGGCCTAGTTCGAAAGCACAGGGTGAGCCACCGCACCTGGCACGGATGGGTTTTTTGTTGTTGCTGGTTTTAATATCTGACGTGTACCCAAAAAATCACTTTTTATTCATTTGCCGTGAACTGCTCAGAGTATCTAAAATAATGGTTTATGGCAGGAAATGATTTCCGTCTGATGAGATTTTGTAGCTTTGCATTTAAAATACTAATTTCTCCTGGCCTCTTTTCTCTGTCGAAACGTTTGGTGCCGACTGAGTGGTCACTGTGTGTGTCCTTGGCGCTGACACTGGGCCTCTGGGTTGAAGTCCAATAGTAATGATATGTGGTGTGTGTCTGATTTTTTTTCCCCAGAGGGAGAGACAAGCTCAACGAGAAGATGCCCTCGAGCTCACAGAGAAGCTAGACCAAGACTGGAAAGAAATTCAGACTCTCCTGTCCCACAAAACTCCTAAGGCAGAGAACAGAGATAAAAAGGAGAAACCCAAGGTGGGAGCCAAGTGACTGAAACAAAGTCTTCACTTACTGAACCTGGCTGACTGACTTTGTCCAGAGAAAGGGCTGTTTCCTTCAGGACAAGTTTCTGTTGAGCATTGATATTGAAGTAGCCGCTATGTGTACTCTTGGGGTGGAATTAGATTCAGTTACTTGAGTCTCTATTCCAAGTGAATTCAACTGAAGAAAGGGGTGTTTCTGGATGGAAGAAGTACTTCAGGGTGGACACATCAGAACAGGTGTCTGAACTTCCCTGTGGTGCGTTTGTCTGTTGATACATAATACATACACTTAATATACGTTTACTTACTTTTTCCTCTATAAACAATGCTTGTTTCCTACTGCATTCTCTTTAGTCTAAAGTGTTGGAAAATGCTGCATTTGTTTAAGAAACTGGGTTCTCAGAGAAATCTAGATTTTGGCAGATTAGTGTCGTGTGGTCATGTGTACATCTTTGTGAGTCACCCTTGCTGTTACTGTTACTTTACTTAATTTCCCATGTTTAGGGCGTAATGCCTGGATAAGTAGTGTTTTTGTTGTTGTTTGAGACTGAGTCTCGCTGTGTCTCCCAGGCTGGAGTGTAGTGGTGCAATCTTGGCTCACTGCAACCTCCACCTCCCGGGTTCAAGCGATTCTCTTGCCTCAGCCTCCCAAAGTGCTGAGATTATAGGCGTGAGCCACTGCGCCCAACCTGTTTTTGTTAAAGCAGATGTATTCTGAGAAGAGTTTTTCTAGGGGTAAACAAATTCTTTGTGACCAAATATCCACTCATTTTGCAATCCTCAAGGCTGATTAGAACAGTTTTCTCTCTCGAAGAAAAGATGTAGATGTGGCTTAACTACTTCAATAATATTATCCAGCCATTACTAGAATCCAGCCATTACTAGAATGTGCTTTTCTTTTTGTAAAATAAGAAATATATGTATTTTTAAAATGAAAAATTTCTTCTTTCTTCCTTAGCCCGATGCATATGACATGATGGTTCGTGAGCTTGGCTTTGAAATGAAGGCACAGCCCTCTAACCGGATGAAGACGGAGGCGGAATTGGCAAAGGAAGAGCAGGAGCGCCTCAAGAAGCTGGAGGTAGGGTGGCAGCGCCCCAGGAGCAGGGCTGTGCTGCTGTCCGTCCACAGCCCCTTCTGCTCCATTTTGCACAACGGGCTGAAGAGAGTACTCTGTTTGATCAGTGGAATATTTTAGTCCATTTAAAATTTATATTTATTCATGATTACTTTTTTTTTTTCCTTTTTTTGAGACGGAGTTTCACTCTGTCCCCCAAGCTGGAGTGCAGTGGCGCAATCTCGGCTCACTGCAAGCTCCGCCTCCCGGGTTCACGCCATTCTTCTGCCTCAGCCTCCTGAGTTGCTGGGACCACAGGCACCCACCACCACACCTGGCTAATTTTTTTATATTTTTAGTGGAGACGGGGTTTCACCATGTTAGCCAGGAAGGTCTCAATCTCCTGAACTCGTAATCTGCCCGCCTTGGCCTCTCAAAGTGCTGGGATTACAGGCGTGAGCCACTGCACCCGACATGAATAACTTTATTTCTGATCATAAAAGCAAGAACAAAATAAAATGCAAATAATACCCAAGGACAGCAAATTAAAAGTGGACATTTTATTTATTTTTTTTGAGACGGAGTTTCACTCTGTTGCTGAGGCTGGAGTGCAGTAGTAGCGTGATCTTGGCTCACTACAGCCTCCGCCTCCCAGGTTCAAGCAATTGTCCTACCTCAGCCTCCTGAGTACCTGGCATTACAGCTGCCCCCACCATGCCCAGCTAATTTTTGTATTTTTAGTAGAGCTGGGATTTCACTATGTTGGCCAGGCTGGTCTCAAACTCCTGACCTCAAGCGATCCACCCATCTTGACCTCACAAAGTGCTGAGATTACAGGCATGAGCCACTGCCACTGTGCCCTGCCAAAAATGGACATTCCTTAATAATTACTCTATCCCAAAACATCTAATAACAATGTAATGAGTATATTATCTTGTAAGCTTTTTTTTAAATGCAGTTTTAAAAAATTCATTGCATTAAAACAAAAACGAAGTAAAGACACTTCTACAGCTGGCTGAGTTTTTCGTTTGTTTTTTGTTGTTGTTTGTTTTGTTTTCCAAGACAGAGTCCTGCTCTGTCACCCGGGCTGGAGTACAGTGGTACGATCTCGGCTCACTGCAACTTCTGCCTCCCAGGTTTAAGCAATTCTCCTGCCTCAGCCTCCCAAGTAGCTGGGATTACAGGCACCTGCCACCACACCCAGCTAATTTTTGTATTTTTAGTAGAGACAGGGTTTCACCATGTTGGCCAGGCTGGTCTTGAACTCCTGACCTCAGGGGATCCACCCGCCTTGGCCTCCCAAAGTTCTGAGATTACAGGCGTGAGCCACTGCACTCAACCTCATTTGTTTTTTTTTTAAACAAGGTCTGTATTGCCGTGACTGGAATGTAGTGGCACGATCACAGCTCACTGCAGCCTTGACCTCCCAGGCTCAGGCAGCCCTTCTGCTTCTGCCTTGCAGGTAGCTGGGACCACAGACTCACACCACTATGCCCAGCTAATTTTTTTTTTTTTTTTTGAGATGGAGTCTCACTCTGTCACCCAGCTAGACTACAGTGGCACAATCTTGGCTCACTGCAAACTCCACCTCCTGGGTTCAAGTGATTCTCCTGCCTCAGCCTCCTGAGTCGCTGGGATTACAGGCGCCCGCCACCATGCCCAGCTAATTTTTGTATTTTTAGTAGAGACAGGATTTTGCCGTGTTGGCCAGGTGGTCTTGAACTCCTGACCTCAGGTGATCCCCTTACCTCAGCTTCCCAAAGTGCTAGGATTACAGGTGTGAGCCACTGCGCCTGGCCCCAGCTAATTTTAAAAAATTGTGTGTATACATGAGCATCTCCTTATGTTGCCTCGGCTGTTCTCAAACTCCTGGGCTCAGCTGATCCTCCCACCACGGCCTCCCACCTGGCTCAGCTGGCTGTTTTGACGTAACCATATCACTAGCTTCTTTCCATGTCGGTGTGTGGTCAAACAGTGGAGGCCCTGGAGCTGCTTGCTCTTGGTGTCCTGGCTCCTCTTCTCTCGGTGCGGCGGGTGATGAGTTCCAGTCGGGGTTGGCCAGCAGAATTTTGCTATGAAGACCTCAGAATAATAGGCTTGCCTGGTGACTGGAGAGTATTGGCCACAAAGTTTGAACAGTTGATTTTGTTCAATGAGGAACGTACTGCTTAGCAAGTATTTGCATGCCTGATTGAAAACTGCAGGCAGAAAGCAAGCTGGATGCACCAGGCTCACAGCTGGGAGGACCGTAGGCCCAGCCCGCTGCCCAGGGCAGGACTGCATGTCTCCTCAGCAAGTGTGGAGGAGTGTGCTCTAAGCCATCTCACTTCTTCCTGCTCAGGCTGAGAGACTTCGAAGAATGCTTGGAAAGGATGAGGATGAAAATGTGAAGAAACCAAAACATATATCAGCAGATGATCTGAATGATGGCTTCATGCTAGATAAAGATGACAGGCGTTTGCTTTCCTACAAAGTAAGATATTTGCCTTCATTTTCTCTCTTTTTTTTTCTAATTTAAAAACATTTTTTGGTATTCATTTTAGGAATTTATTATAGTTGGGGATTTTAAATCTTTTTTTTTTTTAATTTTAAATCTTTTTAACCAGTTTCTCTAAAGTTCTTTATCTGGGTGTTCATGGTATATCAAATATCAAAACTTTAGAGAGGAGACTTTAACAATAGTGTGTGCATTCGCTTGCTCATGCTCTGTCTCTCTCTCTCAAAGGAATACAGATAAAACTGATGACTGGGTTGACATCAACTACCTCTGTTAATAATGGCATGATTCTGTCTCCATGACCTCAGCGTACTATCGAGGGAGCTAACTCAAGCTAGAGTTGTGAATTTTCTCTGAGTGATGTCATTGAGTTTCTGTGACTGGTATAGTTTTTAATTCACGAACTTTATAAATTGATACCCTTTTTTCGTTTTAAGAGTGTATCAATCAGGGTCCAGGGAAGCAAAATAGGCAGGACAGGTTTCAAGCAGAAGAGTTCCACACCGGAAAATGGATACTGATAAAAACACTAGGTTACCTGGAGGAGCAAAGGTGCAGCCCTCCCAAACGAGTGGTGGGTGCTGTAGACACTCCCAGTGCTCAAGCCCACGGCCACTGAACACCTTCCAAATCCTGATCCCATGCTGCTCCCTGGCAGAACCTGAACCTGGCCCAGCATCCTGCAGCAGGGTTCGCGGGGAGCTTGTAGCTCCTATGGCTCTAATAGCCTGGCAGCGGGTGGTGGGCAGGAGGCCTCATGCCAGTGGGCAAACGGAGCACACAGGTTTGTGTTCCTTGCAAGCACATCGGAAGCACTGATGTGTGCTGCCTCTTGATGTGGCTGCGAGATGGTCCAGTGGTTGTCTCTGCCTGTCCTGGTCTCCCCACTCTTGGTAGGATGGAAAGATGAATGTCGAGGAAGATGGCCAGGAAGAGCGAAGCAAGGAAGCCAGTGACCCTGAGAGCAACGAGGAAGAAGGTGACAGTTCAGGCAGGGAGGACACAGAGGAGAGTGATAGTCCAGAGAGCCACTCGGACCTGGAATCCAACGTAGAGAGTGAGGAAGAAAACGAGAAGCCAGCAGAAGAGCAGCGGCAGGCTCCTGGGAGAGGGCTGACGAGCGGCAAGGAAAGAGCTGGAAAAGCTGCCAGAGATGAGCTGCCCTACACGTTCGCAGGTGGGCAAGTGCGTGGGTTTCCTCAGGTTCTGGGATAACCTTTATGACTTGGCCATAGCTGTGTGTGTTCGTCTCCCGCCCAGGAGGTGCATTTGTGGAGTGGGGACCAAGGATGCCCTTGGGAGTGCGTGGACACACCCCGTGTCTGCTGAGCCAGGTCTTAGAGCGAGTGGTCATGTTAGTTTGTCACCGTGCTTCTGTGGGCCGGCCCCAGATGGGCCACACGCATCTCTCTGTAGTGGTACCTTCACCTCCCTTGTAGCACACAGTCAGCCTCTTGTGGCGGACCAGAGGGGCAGGGCTGGGGAGGTGGGTAAGCATCTGTGAGAAGGCTTCCATGTTCCCACCTGGGCCTCCTGCTTGGCCACGTAACATTTTAGATGGAATATACCGTGTTGTTTTGTCTAGTATCTGGAGAAAAACTGTCCAGGCCAGGTGCGTGGCTGATGCCTGTGATTCCAACAGTTTGGGAGGCCAAGGTGGGTGGGTCACTTGAGCCTTGGAATTTGAGACCAGCCTGGGCAACATTGCAAAACCTCTTCCCTACCAAAAATATTAAAAATAAGCCTGGTGCGTGTGTTCCCAGCTACTCAAGAGGCTGTGGTGGGAGGATCACTTGAGCCTGGGAGGCTGAGGTTGCAGTGAGCTGCGATCACACCACTGCACTCCAGCCTGGGTGACAGAGCAAGACCCTGTCTCCAAAAAAAAGAAAAAAATGGTCGGGTTCTAGTAAGCAATGCCGAATTGTCCTGTGCCTGTAGGACGCTTCCAGAGGAGAAGCTAGTGGTGAAGCTGGCCTCTGTGATGTGCCCTCTGGTGGCAAGAGTCTCATGAGCTGACACTGCTTGGCTCATAGCGGCTCCTTCCAGGTCTTTCTAAAGTGGTCTGGGCACTAAACCCAGCACCCTGCCACCGAGATGCTCTGAAACTGTGGGTGTTTTAGCAAATTCCTAATAGAGGAGAGGTGGGAGGGCATTTCCTTATTAGCCTGTTCCCAGGTGTGTGATCGCTCCTGACAGCCCAGGCCAGGATGGCTGATACCCCTCCAGATGGGCCAGAGCAAAAGCTGGTGGGTTTGTTGTGATTGTGAAGTAGAACAGTTATATAAAATTACCTCTATGTTAGCAGACATGTAAGTAATTCTCATTTTAAATGTTAAATGTGGGCCAGGTGCGGTGGCTTATGCCTGTAATCCCAGCACTTTGGGAGGCCAAGGTAGGCAGATCACCTGAGGTCAGGAGCTCGAGACCTGCCTGGCCAACATGGTGAAGCCCTCTCTCTACTAAAAATACAAAAATTAGCTGGGCATGGTGGCAAGTGCCTGTGGTCCCAGCTACTCAGGAGGCTGGGGCAGGAGGATCACGTGAACCCCGGAGGCAGAAGTTTCAGTGAGCTGAGATCGCACCACTGCACTCCAGCCTGGGCAATAGAGCGAGACTTCATCTCAAAAAAAAAAAATATATATATATATATATGTATGTGTATATATATATAAAAATGTTAAATGTGCAGTATGTTTTGTGTTTTTGATAGCCCCTGAATCCTATGAGGAACTGAGATCTCTATTGTTAGGAAGATCGATGGAAGAGCAGCTTTTGGTGGTGGAGAGAATTCAGAAGTGCAACCACCCGAGTCTCGCAGAAGGAAACAAAGCAAAATTAGAAGTATGTGGATGGAGTGTGTGTGGAGTCCTGGGAGTGTCGGCACAGTCCCATATATGAATGCCAGAACTGTGTGAAGCTGTGCAATGGCCACGTGTGCCTCAGGCCAGATAGGGCCAGCCTGTCACCTGGTTACCTACGATGATGGCTGGGAACACTTGGTATGGCACAGGCAGAGGCCTCCCTTGGCTTTGGCTCCTCTCTAAGCCTCGTGCCAGACCCAGCCAGAGGCAGGCATGGGGACCTTCACCTTCATGTTACAGGGGAGGACACTAAGGTTCACATAGCCACAAGTGGCAGAGCCAGACTGCTGTCAGATAGGTGGCTGTGATTGTGCCTTTTCCTCTGTGAGAGGTGAATATTCCGTGAGGAGGGCGCCGTGCTGTGTGTGCTGCTCATGTTGCTTTCCTAGTGATGTGTTGTCTGCTGTTCTACAGAAGGATGCACCTGACCCTTAGCTTTTGCCCCCTCTGCACTTTCTAGGGCTTAGCAAGTTCTAGCAGTGTCTTTGCTTGTATGTTAGAAGGCTGCTTATGTCTAACCCTGGGCTCCCCTGCCCCACCTGGTTGTCACCAGAATGCAGGTGATGTGGAAGCTGTGTGCCTGTGGCTTTGTTCTTGGTGCTGAGCACTGAGCTTTATTTCCCAATTCATGTTCCTGCAGAAACTGTTTGGCTTTCTTTTGGAGTACGTTGGCGATTTAGCTACAGACGACCCACCAGACCTCAGAGTAATTGATAAATTGGTTGTGTAAGTAAAAAAGGTGTGTTATCTGGGATGGGCTGAGCAAAACAATTTTTCTCCCATTTAGAGTCATAAAAATACATTCCAGAGTTACCAAGGTAGGTGGAATGGTGGTGTCAGCTTGCCAGGTGGGCGGGTGGTCACCCAGGGTTTGTGAGTCTCACAGCACAAGCCCGCTTCTCACACGTGCCGCTCCAGCCACTGTAGAGCTGGGACTGACTTTTAACCACAAACAAGTTGATTTTGAAACAAGTGAACCCCTTTAGATTTGTGGCTGAGATGGGGGGGCTCATTGTAAGTTTCAAGCTCTGGGTGATGGAGAGATATTTGGAAAGCGTGGTAGACACCCCGCCCCTCACCCCTCAGTGAAACCCAGTTGGGTGGTTCTGCATGCCAGGGAGTGTGTCTGCATGGGGCCTTCCAGGGCGAGTTCCCGCCCTCGCCGCACTCGAAGTCTGTGTGACCCACTCGGTGGCTCCTGGCCCCCGGGGCTGGTGGCTAGAATGCCAGAGGGGCAGAGTTACCAGTTGAGAGGTGTGTGTTGGTGTCGTGTCCGTGAGAGCACACACCAGCTTCCTGCCCTGTGCCGCACAGAGCTCTCCACGTCATCTTCTGCACACATGGAGACGCTATCAAAGAAGTACCTGTCGTGAGGAATAAACGAGTTAATATGGAAAGCGCCTTGGAGCTGTCCGCTGCAGCTGCCACACAGAGCGGTGCCCCCAGCAACGCTGTTACCACAGATCAAACTGTTTCTCCCACCACCTCCAGTCCATAATGTTATGGCCGAGTTTTTAGGAAATAGAAGTGAGTGTAGACTGTTAAGAATGCTATTAGAAAAATCCAGTTCTTACTTGCTCAGTCAACAGGTGATTTATAGGAAAATGGCTTGCAGGGTTTCTTACCTAAGTCATTCTCTCCTGACTTACATTTCTGCTGGACAGGCACTTATATAATCTTTGCCAGATGTTTCCTGAATCTGCAAGTGACGCTGTCAGATTTGTTCTCCGAGATGCCATGCATGAGATGGAAGAAATGATTGAGACCAAAGGCCGGGCAACATTGCCAGGGCTGGACGTGGTAAGCAGAGTTCAGTGGAGGCACTGCCCCTGCCATGGAGGTTCTGTTTGGTATCACAGGAGGCCGATGACGGGTACGATGCTCTTGGCCGCACCCTGTGCCTCCAGGGTGATCTGGAGTGAGCTGCGCGGCAGCGAGCCTGGGAGGGGAGGGCGCTCCTCCACTAGCCACGGACTAACGTGTGGGTCATACAAGGAGATTCTGGTTTGATTCCACGTGAATGGTGCTATATTTGGTCCAGTGACAGAAACATTGGAAGGCAAATAGAACCACAATATTTTCCATAAAGGCCCAAGCCTATGGACTGGTTTTAATTGGTCTGGGTTTCTGTGTTATTGAAAGGTTGGGAGACATTTGAACACTAAGATTTTTAACAATTTTATAACAGCCTCATGCTGTGTTTTCAGCTTTAGTAACTTTAAGGAAATACTTGCTGAGATGTACTCTTTATTGCCTGGTGTTTATGTTGAAATGGATTCACAGTAGTTAGCAGAAGCTTAAAAATGTAGGTAGGACTTAGGTTAATGATTTTAATCAACTCCCCAAAACGGGATCTGAGCCCGTGTCTATAACCATTGCTGACTGCTTCGGTGAAGTCCTTACGGGCCTCAGCACAGCGTCCTCACTGGACGTTTAGCTGTGTGACCCACGGTGGTTGGATGCCTGTTCTGTGACACTGAGGCCAGAACTCTCGGCCGGGGAGATGCACCCTCTCCTCCCCAGAGCCTGTTCTTGGCTCCAGAGTGTGTGTGGGGAGGGCATATGGATGGACTTCATTTACCTTCTTTAACCTGTACGGTAACACTTCTTTCCAGCTCGTTTATTTGAAAATCACTAGGTTGCTGTTTCCAACTTCCGACTTCTGGCACCCGGTGGTGACCCCTGCCCTCGTGTGCCTGAGTCAGCTGCTCACCAAGGTGCGTCCTCTCCACACACGGCAGGGGCCGGCCCGCTGCACCACGGGTGGCCAGAGCCACAGCCCCTCGGGGCCTTGTGGAACATAAACATGGCTGTTGAAGGGCTGCAGAGACTGAGCACTGGGGTTAGGCATAAGGGGGCCCATCTAAAAGAGCCCTGACTCGAGCAGCCCGAGATGTGGGTGGGAGTGGGAGAGCCTGGTTTGGCACCTCAGGGTTACAGAGGGCGGGACCCCAGAAAACCACCTTTCGCATTAGTGGTGAAGTTATCCAGTGTGATGATAAGGGCTTTTGTTCCCTTTTTGGCTTACAAAGTTCAGGCTGTTCCTTTTTCTTTATTAGGCATGCGATTGGTACATGCTGACTGCAGTCATCGTACGCTCTGTATGGGTGGAAGGAACTTTATAAACGGTACAGCTCTGGCCGGGCGCAGTGGCTCACGCCTGTAATCCCAGCACTTTGGGAGGCCGAGGCGGGCGGATTGCCTGAGGTCGGGAGTTCAAGACCAGCCTGGCCAACATGGTGAAACCCCGTCTCTACTAAAAATACAAAAATTAGCTGGGTTTGGTGCCACATGCCTGTAGTCCCAGCTACTCCGGAGACTGAGGCAGGAGAATCACTGGAACCCAGGAGGTGGAGCTTGCAGTGAGCCGAGATTGCGCCACTACACTCCAGCCTGGGCAACAGGAGTGAGACTCTGTCTCAGGGAAAAAATCGCTAAAGCTCTTTATGTTTTGTCATCTTACTCGATCCTCTCAACACTGCCATAAGGTGCGGGGTTCCCTCTGCACACGTGGAGCTCAGTGGGGTGCGTGGTTCTTCAGGGAAGCCGGTGGTTGGCCTGGCCTGGCATGACATCGTCCCAGGACAGTAACCCCCAAATATTCTTTTCCAGTGCCCCGTCCTGTCCCTCCAGGACGTGGTGAAGGGCCTGTTCGTGTGCTGCCTGTTCCTGGAGTATGTGGCTTTGTCCCAGAGGTTTATACCTGAGCTTATTAATTTTCTTCTCGGGATTCTTTACATAGCAACTCCCAACAAAGCAAGCCGAGGTGAGTTGATTGGAAGAAGCTTCCTACCAATATTTTATACTTTAGAGTTTTTTGAAGTAGTTCATGCTCACTGTAGAAGGGTTAGAATATGGAAGAGTGGGGAAGCATACAGGCCTGCCCCCCGCGGTCCTGAGTCACCCTCTTTCCCTCTGTGAGCGTGCGCACACACCACGTGGGGAGAAGCAGCGCTGCCGGGACCGGTGCCGTCCAGCGTGGCCTCCAGTGGCCAGAGCCTGAACTGAGACATGCCCTACGTGTGACACATGCCCAGGTGGCGAAGACGTAGCGCCAGAAATACTAAAATATCTTAATTTTTTGTATTATGTGTTAAAATCACAAATATTTTGGTATTTGGGGTTAGATAAGATCTATTGTTAAAATCAATTTTACCTTTTTACTTTTTCTCACATGACAACAAGGCAGTGTGAAAGTTCTCGTGTGGCTCACACAGGCGGCGCTGCTGTGTTGCTTCTGTAACGCTCTGAACTCGGGAGGGAGGGCGGCAAGAGCAGCACTGGGATGAGGAGCAGTCTACCCACTGCCTGCCCTCCTGGGCCCTCACCCCAGCCCCTGTGCTCCTCCCCCTTCCCCTGATGCCAACTCTGCTCCTGGATGCTTCCTCAGCACTTGCTGCTTCCCTTTGCGGGGCGAGCAGCTGTGCAGCCTCTGTCCTGAACTCTTCCGTGTCTGCGGATGCCTCTCCCAGCCTGACCACAGGTTGGACCTCAAGGCTAAGACCCCCGCCCTCAATTTCCAGTTCACTGTGCAGTGCCAGGCGCCTGCATGTCGAGGTGACTGACCTGAGGAGCAGCTGCTCTGGCGTCATTCACACTGCCAACAGAGTCCCTTCCAAGAGGGATCTGGCCATTCCTCCAGTTCAGTGCTCCCATTCTGCCACCCCCGGCTCCCGAGGCTCCTGTCTGTCAGGCTTGGTGCTGGGTGCCAGAGGGGCGCGGCCGCCCACATGCTCCCTGCCTCAGGGAGAGCCACCTGCAGATTGCTGCAGTCCTACGTGTGAAGGGCTGTGACAGAACAGGCTGGCACGGGTGGAGTCAGGGAGGGGGCGTGCATCTCGGTTTTGGGGGAGTGTGGGACAGGGTTTGACCCACCACCTTCCCCTCTCTCTTGGCCTGGCACCTCTGCCCCGTGGTGCCTGTCTCCATCCCTCCCCCTGCAGCCACGCCCTCAGCCTCGATTGCCCTTCTCTGTGGATTGACTCCTGTGTGTCCTACAGGCCTTTGCTGACATCTGCCCCCTCAGGCCTCTCCCGCCCTGCACCGTCACCCGCCCTGCACCGTCACCCGCGACTGACCCTGCCGTCTGCGCCCTGCCCCTCTGCTTTCCTTTCTCGTGTTCTGTCTGGTCCATTTGCTCCTCGGGGTGCTGTTCGCTGCCTGTCTCCCAGCAGGGGCAGGGACTTCAGTCTGTTCCTGGATGTGGCCTGAGCACCTCCTCAACCCCATGTGGTGCCTAGTAGGTCCCAGGACGTCTGTTGCAAGCAGGCCCCCCAGGCAGGATCAGGCACTTGGCTCTCACCGCACCCCCTGCCAGAGCTTCCCCTTCCCCTGAGGCGTCCCTGCCTACACTGAAACCCTCAGTGTGTGGCACAACCCAGAAACATACAAATCAGTGTGTGTCTGTTGGAGAGAGAACTTCCACAGGCTTGGTGCCGCAGAGCCTGCTGGGAGCCCGTAACGTTCAGGCCGTCTCTGTCCTGTCGCACTTGGAATCCAGGTTCCACTCTGGTGCACCCTTTCAGAGCACGTGGGAAGAACGCGGAACTGCTTGTGGTGTCTGATAGAGAGGACGTGGCCACGTGGCAGCAGAGCAGTCTCTCCCTCCGCTGGGCGAGTGGACTGAGGGCCCCGACTCCCACAGAGGCCAATCACATCCGGTATGTGAGCGGACCCCGCTTTGGGGCCTGTGCCCTACGCGTCCCCAGAGGCGGGAGGAGCCACTCACGCTTTCTGATGGGCTGTTAGCGAACTTGCCCGGCCGTTTGGCTTGATGGAGGGTGAAAGCCTTTCTGAGGCATGGCGTCCCTTTTTTTTTTTCATTTTCAAAATACATTTGTTTGATTTCACAAATCATAATTTGGAGCCAAAAATAGAGCCTCCCCATCCCAGCTGGCACTGCGTTTCCCACAGCCTTCCCTCCTGCACTAGGCCTGACACTGAGCCTGCCTTGCCCATGGGTGTGTGGGCCCAACCCTGGCCGGCTAAGGTGACCACATTGAATTTTTCAGCCTAGTGGAAGTGGGGAAGTTCATTTGTGCCGTGTTACTGGTTTTGTCAGTGACAAATAGAACAAGTTGGACCTCTTCTTGCCTCCTGCCCTCACAGACTGTCCTGCCTGGCTGTGGGCCTGGCCCTGCTGAAGCGCTGTGTGCTCATGTACGGGTCCCTGCCATCCTTCCACGCCATCATGGGGCCTCTCCGAGCCGTCCTCACAGATCACCTGGCGGACTGCAGCCACCCCCAGGAGCTCCAGGTGAGGCTTCCTGGCCACTCGGGTGCTTTACCTGGGCTCAGACATGTCCCTGAGCTGGGGCCAAGCTGGTGGCATTTGGTCATTTGAGGCTGCAGCTCTAAGTCAACACCATCTGCAAAATCACAAACATGAAAGGAAAGTAAAATCCTAAAAGTGGGCAGTGACAGTGAGCAGTGCTGGGCTGGAGTAAAGCAGATGCTGCATCTCAAGTGGTAGCTGGGAACTATCGCCTTGTGTGCCATCTCCAAGAGGCCGCACCAATGCCCAGGGGTCAGCCCCTGCTAGTCCTGGACAGTCAGCTCTGAACCGCGCTCTGCAATCCCGATGGGTTTTCCGAGGATGGTCTTACTGTCCTGCACGAAGTGACAGGAGGCCCCGGTGGACAGTCTCAGGTGGACCCAAGAATGAGTCTTTGATCCTGGGCACATCCTGTCCTCTACGGGTCGCTCCAAATTCACTTACAGCCTATCCGCCTCCCTCTCTTTCACCGTGACCCCGACAGGCTGTACCCTGCATCCACTTCCTGCTTGACATGGCTGTGGCTTGTGCCTTTCATCCTGCCCCAACCCCGCCCCTCAGCCTGCACCAGCGCAGGATGCTGCTAGAGCCGAAGGCATCCATGCCATGTCCACAGCTGCCCCCACAGGTGTGCCCCGCACCACTAGCACAGCCCTGGCAGCCTTGCCTCGTGCCCTTCCCTCATGCGCTCCGGCCTCCTCGCAGGCCTGGCTCCGTCTCGGGAGTTGTTCTTCTTTGTACCCGGAACTCCTCACAGCTGTGCTGCTCGCACCCGTGCCCTTGGGAAGCCAGGCCTTCCCTGGCCCACACTGTGCCATGCTCCCTGTGTCTTGTCTGCGGTGCTCACCCCCAGGCACGTTACACCATCCTTGTCTCTGCCCCACTAGGATGAGAGTTCCATGAGGACAGCAACTCGACCCATTCCCGGCCAGGTCCCTGGAGCACAGAGCAGACAAGCCAGCTATCACAGACTCCCATCGCCTAGTCAAAGGCTGATGAGGAGGAGACATTAGCTCTGCCCCTTATCCTGTACCCACTTTCTGCTGATGTGGTTGTGGGTTGTGCCTTTCATTTAAAAAACTTTGGGTTGGCCTGGCCGAGGGGCACAGCAGGCCTTGTGGTCTTCGTAGACTGAGCCAGTCAGGCCCTTGAGTTTAGTCTCCATGGAGACGTGGCATTCAGGCAGTCGAAGGTTACAGCAAGATGGGCCCAGGAGTGGCTGTGTCTGTGGGTGCAGGTAGCCAGGGTTCCAGGACACACCTGTGCAAGAGAAAGCGGGTAGGACCAACGTCAGTGAACTGCTCAGAAGCCACCAGCCAACTCTTCTGGAAGCCAAGGTCTTGGTGAAAAGTGGGCCTTAACCATCTGTTGGTTCTGTTGGCTTGAAAATAAGGTCAAATTGCCAAGACTGGTAGAAACCCTGCCCCGCCTGGCACCCAGCGTCAGTCTGCATGCCTGGGTTCTAGCGTGCACGCAGCCTCCCGCGGCAGAAGGGGGTTCTCCTGTGGGCCTTCTCACGAAGCAAGTGGCTCATGGCCTCTGGTGCCCAGTCTGTCTGGGAAAGGGGCTCTGCTGGCGTTGCTGGCTGTGAGGAGCACGGACTGTCATGGCCTCCAAGTCCCCTCCTTTCAGAGTGCTCTCAGGGCCAGCACACAGGCCCTCCCTCTTCAGGAAGAGAGTGGCTTTACTTTGTTTTGGCTGTGCCAGACCTTGAGCAGCCACAGCCTTGGCTTCCCCTCCACCGGTGGGCGCACAGCAGGGCACCACCCCGCTGCGGGGAGCTCGCAGTACCGTCCTCAGCTGCCTGGACGCCGCAGAGCCGGTGCGTGGAGCTCAGGTCGCAGCAGGCGAGTCATCACAGCGTCGGGTTGCGTGTTTTTCAGGAGCTGTGTCAGAGCACACTGACCGAAATGGAAAGCCAGAAGCAGCTGTGCCGGCCGCTGACCTGTGAGAAGAGCAAGCCTGTCCCACTGAAGCTGTTCACGCCCCGGCTGGTCAAAGTGTGGGTGTTGGCAGCATCTCCCTGGGGGGCCTGGACTGGGCTCAGTGGCAGCTGACGGGGGTGTCTGCCAGTTCTGCAGTTGAGCAGATGACTACGGAGCAAAGCCACACTCCCGAGCAGGCTCTGGCCGAGGTGGGGACAGATTCTTGCTTCCTTAACAGTGGCTTTTTGATTGTAGCCTCGAGTTTGGAAGAAAACAAGGCAGTAGTAAGGAGGAACAGGAAAGGAAGAGGCTGATCCACAAACACAAGCGTGAATTTAAAGGGGCTGTTCGAGAAATCCGCAAGGACAATCAGTTCCTGGCGAGGATGCAACTCTCAGAAATAATGGAACGGTGAGGGGGCGTGTGTGTGCGACATGATTGTGATGTGACTCAGCTTTGGTGCTATGTGGCCCTGGGCAGAGCACCGGGCACCTGGCATCCCACAGCCTTGGCTCTGGCGAGGGGCTGGAGCCAGGCAGGTTCGCTTCCTCTCTGTTTGAGCTGAACGTGGCCACGGTGGCTAATGTTCTGATGTGGGAGAGAGAGGACAAGACGCTCTCCAAGAACTAATCCAAAAATGGGCATTTGCCTTTTGTTTCTTTTAGGGATGCAGAAAGAAAACGGAAAGTAAAGCAGCTTTTTAACAGCCTGGCTACACAGGAAGGCGAATGGAAGGCTCTGAAGAGGAAAAAGTTCAAAAAATAAATTACATTTTATAAATTAGGCAAGGAAATACTGGGCATTACCTCACATCTGCAATTCCAGCCCTCTGGGAGGCCAAGGCAGAAGGATTGCTTCAGCTCAGGAGTTCAAGACCAGCCAGGGGGAGGGCCCTGTCTCTACAAAAAAAAATTTTTTTAATTAGCCAAGTGCGGTGGCACGTACCTGTAGTTCCAGCCACTCAGGAGGCTGAAGCAGGACTGCTTGAGCTGAGTCCAAGGCTACAGTGAGTCGTGATCGAGCTACTGCACTCCAGCCTTGGCAAATATGCAAGACCCTGTCGCTTAAAAAAAATATATATATATATATATATTTTTGGAGACAGGAG
>NC_045436.1:181739811-181752255 GCF_002776525.5 Piliocolobus tephrosceles
GCCCAGGCTGGAGTGCAGTGGCGCAACCTCCACCTTCTAGGTTCCAGTGATTCTCCGGCTTCAGCCTCCCCAGTAGCTGGGATTATAGGTATGCGCCACCACGCCCGACTAATTTTGTATTTTTAGTAGAGACAGGGTTTCTCCATGTTGGTCAGGCTGGTCATGAACTCCCAACCTCAGGTGATCCACCCGCCTTGGCCCCCCAAAGTGCTGGGATTACATATGTGAGCCACAGCACCCAGCCAAAAAAGTAATTTTTGTTAAAGTAGTAATGCTGTAATGTTGGTGTGATTCCAACCTCCAGCCACCCCGCCACCCCCTGCAGTTTTGTTCCTGTTAAAACACCTCCTGATGAAATAAAATGAATTCTGAAATGCACCTCTGGGATTGGGAATGGGCTGCGTGACGTCAGCTGCGACTGGTTCGCTGCATCTGGATAACCCTGAGTTCGTGCTGCCAGGGTCGGCACTGGGGATTCTGGCCAGTGTCATTTCTGTCAACCATGGACATTTGCCTTCATGTGTAGCATTTAGACTTATGCAAATTATATTTTCTATTATAAATGAAACAAGTTTGCAAATAGCTTAGAAATCAGAGAAGGGAAACGTCACCCACAGTCCCCTGCTGGGACTTGGCCTTGCCCTGCTTACATCCTTCAGTGGATGCTTCTGGGTGCTGGGGTCTTCCGTTCAGGACGCTGCACCGTGGGAGGTGGGGGAAGACTGGGTTGCATCTGTGCCAACCTGCGCTACAGTTTCAGGTGAGAATCAGATGTGCATGTTATGGATGAGACAGCTTTTTAAAGTGCTTTTACCCTGCACTAACCAAGAAAGAAGTCGGCCTTCAGGTTTACTGGACGCAGGAGGGGCTGTGAGCTGTAAGGAGTAATGACCCCCCTTGAACTTGACAAGCTGACCACGGAGCCACACCCTGAATGCCACGGCCACCTCACGGTGCATGCTTTGTTGGACCTACTACCTTGTGGAGGGAGGTGCTGAACTGGGAGTTTCCCTGTACCAATATGGTATGCCATCTTACAGGCGGAGGCATTCCCCAGTGGACTGTGGAGCTGCTGCTGGGCTACAAACCAGGCAGGCAGCCCAGGGTCAAGTTCACGCCACATGAGATCACACTGACCAGCCCTGCCCAGGCTGCCCTAGTATGTGCATGAAGCATCGCGGAGGTCACACGTCTAGCCACAGTGACCATGGTGAGATTTAACCAGACCAGGACTGGGGAAGTGAGGAAGGTGACAAGGACCCAGTTCCAGCTTCTAACGAGGTGTGGGATCTTTAGGCAAGGAAGAAGGTGCTGCGGAGAATGAGTCTGGCTTTGTTCATGTGGGGAGGTGTTGAGGCCACAGCTGGAGCACAGCATGAACCATCCTCAGTGTGAGAGGCAGTTACTGCTGTGGTTGGGCTGCCTGGTAGGCCTGGAGCCCAGAATGAGCCAGTCTCCCCCTGCAAAGTGGAAGACAGAGACGGCGCTGGGGGCAGCCGGGCTGAAGCCAGCGGCTTGAAGATGAGGCTCTGGAAGACAGACGGCGCTGGGAGCAGCCAGGCTGAAGCCAGCAGCGTGAAGATGAGGCTCACGTCCTGACGGGCATGTATCTTACCCAGCCTCCCCTGATGGCTCCGAGACATGTCTGGCAGGTGCAAGGATCCACAAATCTAGAAGGGTCTGGGGTTGTCACATCCACCAACTAGGCTGGCTGTCTTGTCACCGTATAGGCCCAGGATGCTGTTATCAACGGCTGCAGGGTTCCACCCACCCACAAATGTTCTCTGCCACACAGCTACTGCCACTTGAATTCACCAAGCCAAGCCCTTGCACTCAGGACCCTGGCCCAACTGTCCAAGCAAAGAGGAAAAGAAAACAGGACAGAAAAAAACGCGGGACCAGACCAGGCACCTGGCTCTCCGTTGAGGCCTTGCTATCCAATCCAGGACAGAAGGTGCCGGCAGCAAGCTCATACACCCTAGCTGTGTCACATCATCGAAGAGGGCACGTGATCCAGCTGGAAGGGTGGATAAAGATGTCAACTACCCAATGGGTTCACTTTCCCTCTTACCTAGACAGCCAATTTACCAAGAAAGGGCATTTGCAATAGAGAAGAAGTAATTCACACAGAGCTAGCTGTGCAGGAGCCCGGAGTTTTATTACTCAGTCTCCCTGAGCATTTGGGGATTGGAGTTTTCAAAGGTAAGTTGGTGGGTGGGGGCAGCCAGTGAGTCAGGAGTACTGATTGGTCGGGTCAGAGATGAAATCACAGGGAGTCGAAGCTATTCTCTTGCACTGAGTCAGTTCCTGGGTGCCACAAGATCAGATAAGCCTGGGTGGTGCCAGCTGATCCATCAAGTACTGATCTGAGGCTTTGCAAGAGTAATGTTATCGCCAGGAGCAGTTCGGGGAGGGTCAGAATCCCGTAGCCTCCAGCTGCATGACTCCTCAACCATAGTTTCTAATCTTGGGGCTAATCTTTTAGTCCCACAAAAGCAGTCTAGTCCCCAGGAAAGGTTTCTTTTGGGAAAGGGCTATTATTTTTGTTCTAAACCAAGTTCCTCCCAAAGTTCAGCCTACGCCCAGGAATAAACAAGGAGAGCATGGAGGTTAGAAGATGGAGCTGGTTCTTTTCACTGTTTCAAGTTTGCAATGGCAGTTTCATAGAGATGCCTGTCCTCTGGGGAAAAAGCTAATAACAGGTTGTCTTTTTGACTGCAGGTGGAAAAACGCATCTGTTAGGCAGAGGTGGGGCTTTGTTCTTACCCACAATTGCAAGTTCTGGGTGGAGTAAAGGCAGTGCGTGTGCCACCTGATTCCTTTCCCCATGTGTATCTGGTTGGGGTCGGCCACAAGAGATCCGCACGTATTTCAGAAGGTGAGAAGGGAGGTGGGAGCTGGCTGCAGGCCGGGAGTTGGCGCGGTTCCTTGAGTGTGCTGGCCCCGGGGCACGGGCACGGGCACGGGCAGCAGCCAGGCCCAAAGCTTCTCCTGTCTAAAGCTCCTCCTGCCCAGGGGGGCCGTTTCCTCCAGCGCTGGGTCAGGTGCTTCTGCGCCCGGCAAGAGCGCCAGCTCCTCCCTGACCCAGGGAACGGGGTTGCAGGCCCAGGCGGCCAAAAAGGTGCCAACCGGGTCCTGTGGCTTTCAGTTGTCTCTGCCCACCCAATTCACACCATCTTTCCCCCTCAGCCGCCTGTCCTGGGACTTCAGGCTCTGTACCAAACGCAGCAAAAGTAGCTGCACAGAGACAGCGGGGTCGGCTCACGCAGCCCGAGTAGAATGGCTGTGCTGCTGCCCCAGGCCCGCGACCACCGCTGTGTGTGGCAGGAGTCAGCCCGCCGGCGTGGGGTCCCGAAGCCCGCGGTCCTTCCACGGGGAGGGCCCGGCCTGCACAGCGCAGAGGCTGGGGGACAGGCTGCGCCGACGCTCGCCTGAGGCACCGCACACACACCTCAGGCCCATGGGTCCGCTCCGCGGGGCAGGTGTCGTGGCTCCAGAGAGGCCAGGCCGGGAGTCTCGGCCTCCGGGTTACGCGGGGACACAGCTCCTCCGCTCCGATCACGGTGCTGCTAACACATGGCCGAGCAGTGAGCCGCAGGACTGGCTAGAACCCGGCCACGGCCTCCGGCCGGAAGACAACGTACCGAGAAGTTCGTCACTTCCGGTACTCGGCGTGACCGGGCGTGGCCGTCCCGCCCCTGGCGGCGTGCCTGGCGCCGTGTTCCGCGTCCTTGCGACCGTCTGTCCCGAGCGCGCAGCCGCGGCAGGTGTGGGGCGGGACGGGGGTGCGCGGGGGGGGGGGCGGGTGGGGCGCGCGCAGGGTGGGGGAGTAGGGGGCGCGCGGGGTGTGGGGCTGGACCAGGGGCGCCCGGGGTGGGGCGGGACCGGGGCGCACGCGGGATGGCGGGGTGGGAGGCGCGCGGGGTTGAGGGCGCTCCCGCGTCCGGTGTGCACGCCATGGCCCCCGCCAGGGAGGCCGAGTCCGGACCAGGGGCCGGGATCTCGGCGCGCGGGTTGGGGTTGGGGTCCGGGTCCCCCGCGGCCTCAAGTTTCCTCTCTCGCTCCGTTACGAGGGCGTGGGAGGCGCGGCCGTGGGGACCTTTGCCTTTGTGGCTACGATTTCTTGTGCAACCCCCAAAGCCTGCATTTCCTGATGCCTGGGTCGGGGCGGGGGCATCGCGCAGGCCAGAATGGCCCCTGCGTCTGTAGGCGGGAGCCTCTGCCATCAGCCCCTTTAGGGTGCTGGCCAGCTGTCGGGTGTGGGGGTATGGCAGGCCCTGGAGGACCCGGTTTCCCCGCTCACCCGACCCGCCACACCCCAGCCAGGCCAGGTCAGAGCAGCCCACCATGGGGCAGGGAGGGGGTGGAGGCTGCACCCCGCGCCCACCCATCCACCAGCAGCCACCAGAGCGCCGCGTGGTCACCGTTGTCTTCCTTGGCCTCCTGCTGGACCTCCTGGCCTTCACGCTGCTGCTGCCCCTGCTGCCTGGGCTGTTGGAGAGCCACGACCGTGCCCACGTGAGTCCTTGACCTGCGGTCACAGAGGCCCCCGCCCCCCAGGCCCATTGGACCTCCCCAGCCCTTATCCTGCCTCCTCATCCGCTAGGACCCCCTCTATGGCTCCTGGCAGGGTGGGGTGAACTGGTTTGCCAGCGCCATCGGGATGCCAGTGGAGAAGAGGTACAACAGTGTCCTGTTCGGAGGTATGGCTGGCTCTGTGCCCCTGGCGGGCTCTCTACGGTCCTATCTTTGGTGGACATGGTCCAGCCCAGGCCCCTCCCCAATTATCAGTCCTTCCCTTCCCACTCTCTGGGCTGGCATCAATCTGGTGCCCTTGCCCACACGTCCTGGCTCCTGGGCGTGGTCCCTTGCTTCTGCGTGTCAGGTTCGTCACCTTTCTCATCTCTCCATTAGGACCGCCTTGGCTCAAGGGCCATGGCCTGTGAGTGTAGGCCCAGCATGACTGGACCCTCAGCATGGGGCTGGACATTGGCCTTGATGGCCCTGAGACCACAGCCCCGTGATGGTGACATCTGTCTCTCAGGTCTCATTGGCTCAGCCTTCTCTGTCCTGCAGTTTCTGTGTGCGCCGCTCACTGGGGCCACCTCTGACTGCTTGGGGAGGCGCCCGGTGATGCTGTTGTGCCTGGTATGTCCCTGGGGCTGGGAGCCCATGGGGAAGCCTCCTCCCACCCAGCCAGTAGCCCCATGGGGTTAGGTAGGGAGAGGGAGGTGGCTGTGGGCCACTCATGGCCACTTGTTGGCCCTCATCGCATCCTGGAGGGGGTTCTCTGGGGGGACCAGTGGCTCCTGTTGCAAAGCCAGGCTTTCGAGGAGCTGCTCCTGACCCCTAGGGAGGCATCGAGAACACAGTGGCCCTCAGATGCTTCGAAATAAATAGGGCAGGGTTGAGGGGTGTTGCCTGGGTTACCAAGCCCTACTCTGAGCCACTCCTGGCCTTAAGTGACCGCCCCTGCCCCTGGGCAGATGGGTGTGGCCACCTCATACGCAGTCTGGGCCACCTCTCGGAGCTTTGCGGCCTTCCTGGCCTCCAGGCTGATTGGGGGCATCAGCAAAGGGAACGTCAGCCTCTCCACAGCCATCGTCGCTGACCTGGGCTCGCCTCTGGCCCGCAGCCAAGGCATGGTAAGTGCACGGGCTGGGCCTCTGGGGTCCGGGTGTGGACCTCTGGGCCTGGGTCTCCCTGTGCAGCTCAGGTGGCCTTTTCTCTAGGCGGTCATTGGGGTGGCCTTCTCACTGGGCTTCACCCTGGGCCCTATGCTTGGAGCCTCCCTGCCCCTGGAAATGGCACCCTGGTTTGCCCTGCTCTTCGCAGCCTCCGACCTGCTGTTCATCTTCTGCTTCCTGCCGGAGACGCTGCCCCTGGAGAAACGGGTAGGGCTGCGGTCCAGGACCCACAGGCCCAGGGGCTGGGGGCTTGGTTCCGTAGCGCTGTAAAATGCCCCTGTGTGCCAGCCCCAGGTGCCAGAGAGGCTGGGCTGCCCTCTTGGTGTTGGGGCTCTTGAGGCCACAGTCCGTGGGTTGCCCGGCCAGCAGCTGCTCCTGCAGGCTCTCCAGTCCCGTCCCCACAGGCGCCGTCTGTCTCCCTGGGGCTCCGTGATGCGGCCGATCTGCTCAGCCCCCTGGCCCTGCTGCGCTTCTCAGCCGTCGCTCGTGGCCAGGACCCACCCACTGGAGACAGTAAGGACTCGACCCACCCAAGTGTGGAGCCTGCTCTCCCTTGCGTGTCCCCAGGCGGAGCCCTTCCCTGCTGTGGTCGCCTTCTCAGCGCCCTCCACCTCTCTCCCCAGGGCTCAGCAGCCTGCGCCGCCTGGGCCTCGTCTACTTCCTCTACCTCTTCCTGTTCTCGGGCCTGGAGTACACGCTGAGCTTCCTCACACACCAGCGCTTCCAGTTCAGCAGGTGGATCCTCATCTGGGGACAGCCTGCTGTCCCCCTGAACGCCCCTGCTTCAGGGATGACCCCTCCCAACCCCCATCCCCAGGAAGCCTTGGCAGCCACTCTCGCCCTGGCCCTGCCCCGGGTGACCCTGCCCCGGGGTGACCCTGCACTAACGCGCCTGCTCCCAGCCTGCAGCAGGGGAAGATGTTTTTCCTCATCGGCCTCACCATGGCCACCATCCAGGGTGCCTATGCCCGGCGGATCCACCCTGGCGGGGAAGTTGCTGCCGTGAAGCGGGTAGGGGGGTCCTTCCGAAGCGGGTGGCAGGCAGTCCCCGGAGCCGTGTGGGCACAGGCTGTGCTGAGGCTGCTGTGCCCACCTGCAGGCCCTCCTCCTGCTGGTGCCTGCCTTCCTCCTCATCGGCTGGGGCCATTCTCTGCCCATGCTGGGCCTGGGGCTGCTGCTGTACTCCTTTGGTGAGTGGCCCTGCCCTGGCAGGGGATCCGATGGGCAGCAGGGGCTGGGTGATGCGCCCTCCCCTGGGCTGATGGGAGCCTCCTCAATGTCCCCCACCAGCCGCCGCCGTTGTGGTGCCCTGCCTGTCCTCCATGGTCGCTGGCTATGGTAAGACCCTTCCCTCAGCCAAAGCCACCTGAGCCGGAGAAGGGCAGTGGCCTCTGACTACGCCTCTCTCCACAGGCTCACCAGGGCAGAAGGGCACGGTCATGGGTACACTGCGCAGCCTAGGCGCTCTGGCCAGGGCCGCGGGGCCCCTGGTGGCTGCTTCAGGTGAGGGCGTGGGGTAGTGCTGGGGGCCGGGCACCTGCTCTCACCTCCCCAGTGCCAGCCCCCTCGGAGCCTGGGTGACGCTGCCGTCTCTCCGCAGTGTACTGGCTGGCTGGGGCCCAGGCCTGCTTCACCATGTGGTCCGGGCTCTTTCTGCTCCCCTTCCTCCTCCTGCAGAAGCTGAATTATTCGGCACAGACGCTCAAGGCTGAGTAGCGGAGCCACTGTGCCCAGGCTGTGGGCACCAGGCAGAGTGGGAGCCTGGGTCAGAGCCCTGCCCACTGCCTGACCCCCCTCCTTCCCGGTCCAGGGAGACCCTGTGGGTGGCAGCCGGCCCCCAGCAGGAAGCCCAGGCAGCTCCTCCAGACTCATTCCTGTTTTGACTCCAGGCAGCAGCAGCAGCACTCCAAGGCTGTCAGGGTTTCTGTTTTCTAAACTATGCACCAGGTTTCTGATGATGAAATAAAGCACCTGTTTTATACCAAATGCCTTTCTCCATACATAGCTGGGCCTCTACCCACACCAGGAGAGGCAGCTAGAGCTGAATGAATGGTTCCACTGACCAGAAGGGTCCAAGGGTCCTCGAGACCCTCAGTTTCCCCCTCTGCAGTGGCAGCCTGGGGACTCAGGCCCCTCCAAGGCTGGGGTCAGCCCTGGCCAGGTGGTATCTGGCAGTGTGCCTGGCACCCTGGCAGGGTATCCCCCGGACAGCGCCCTCCCCATCAGACATGAGCACACAGTGACGGTGAGACTGGGACCGTGGGGACAAGGACAGGCCAGCAGCTCCCTGGACACCCTGAGTTCCCGTGGGGAGGGACAACAGGAGTGCCAGGTGGAACGTCCTCCCGCGCCCATGGCTGCAGATGACGTTTTGCCAAGACATGAACATTTGGAGGTCTCCTTTCGGCACACAGACAAACTTGGGAACAAAAAAATTAAAATAT
Organism: Piliocolobus tephrosceles; assembly: GCF_002776525.5. Classification (NCBI taxonomy): domain Eukaryota; kingdom Metazoa; phylum Chordata; class Mammalia; order Primates; family Cercopithecidae; genus Piliocolobus; species Piliocolobus tephrosceles. Next base: position 181,747,943 of record NC_045436.1, read on the forward strand.
AAAACTGCTTCCCAGATTTAGACAAAGAAATTGCTGAAAGAATTTTATTTGTGAGTAAAACATGTTACACTGGAGAAAGGACATTCAGGACCTATCCTCCCAAGTCGGTGTCCATATATGCAACTATATTTCATGTTGTAATACAAAGGATTAAACTACAAAAGTGAAAATTAAGTCATTGCATATGTGGGGTAAAGGAAGGGATAAAAGGGGATAAAGGAAGAGTCCACGGTTAAGGACTTTTCATTCTGCCTTGGCAACAAAACGACACAGAAGAGAGGCAGCACGCTTGCCTGCGTAGCAGGCCCTGCGGCTCAGAGGAAGCTCAAAGCGGCAGTCAGTGCCATGCAGCAGCCTGGTTCTCGCTCGGCCGTCCAATCAGTGGGATCCGAGGTGGCTCGGCCCATCGTGCCCAGGATCTGAGCCCACACCTGGCACCAGGTCTATCAGGGGCCTGTTGGACCCACACAAGCTTGCCTGCACCTAGTCAGGCTGGTACCAGGCAGCTCCTGAAATGGGTCACCCTCCAGTTCCTGCTCAGCAGCTCTGAGCCCTTTTCCAGCCTCTTCCAGGGAAGTAAAAACAACAGTATTAGCCAAGGAGCGCACGTCTCAGGCTCCCTCAGTGGCGGCCATGTTGAGGGGCCCCGGGGCTGCTCTCCACCTCGAGTTACCTTTTATCACAACTAGGGCATCTTTCTGGCTGAATTAACGGTGAGAACAGATCCCCTGAAACCTCCCCCAAGTAAGTGAAAAGTGCTCTACTATGGGGTCTGGAAAGAAAAAAGCAAAAAGCCTGGTCACGTTCACAGTCAAAAAATATAAGGTAAATTGTAAACCTACTCAAAGAAAATTCTAGAAAGGACTCTTCCCCTCCTGATACACCTTCCCTATGACAGGAATCCAGAGACCCAAGTGAAAAAACTGAGCTCCTGAATCTGGCTGTGGTCAGGGATCATCGGTCAGACATGCACAGCATCGCGTTGGGGGCACACAGGCCCATCTGCCGCGGGCGCTTCCTGCCCAGCGTCTGGCCCAGACCTGCCTCTTCAAGGCCGCCAGTGGGCACACGAGTGTTTTCACGGGACCAAGGCTTTGTATATAGATTTAAGTGAGATCACTGAGCAGAGAGAATGCCACGTGGAACCAGGAGTCTGAGTCCATCACCTGAGACCTTAGGGTGGAGGGGAAGCCGAGCAGAAACAGAATGTGATTTCACAACAGGAAGGATGGCAGGAAAGCTCAAGGCTCAGGAGGGTGACACCTGCGGCCAAAGCTGCAGAAGCCCCCAGTACCTTCCAGCTAGGACCATGACTTAGTGCCTCCCCTCTGTGGGGAGAGCACGTCTCCCCCAGAAGCTGAGGCTGACAGGACAAGAGGCGGGGTGGGGTGGGGCTGCTGCGCACACGCTGGGTCAGCCCAGGGCTACACGGGGCTGCTCACGTGAGGGGACCCCTAGCTAGGTGGAGGGCTTGGCTTTTTGCATTCCATTACACAAGGACAGGGCACAGACGCAGTCGGGGACTCTGGCAGAGCCAGGGTCACTCCGGACAGGACAGTGTTAGCGCAGGGCCTTCAGGAGTCACTCTTCTTCTTGCTCTTCTTCAGAAAGGACGGGGTACGGAACTTCTTCTTCTTTTTGGACGGGGACTTGCCTGGAGACCCATCGCTGCCAGGGTCCGCGGCAGCCCCCTCCTCGGCAGCTGAGGGGGCAGCCTCTTCAGCCACCGGGGCTGGGGCTGGGGCTGGCTCGGGGTTGGCCTCAGTGGGGGCCTCAGTGGGGCTTGGGGGTCTCTGGGCTTCCTCCTCCTTCTCTAACATAGGGAAGCCGAGTGCTTCTGAAGGCTCATCAGGGGACAGATCGGGGAGAGTTGGCTTAAAGGTGGCGGCATCACTGTCATCTGCAGTAGCTGGCTCCGGCACAAGGTCTAGTGGGTGAGGTGAGAGACGGGGTTAAGGGTTCCTGCCCAGATCTCAAAGGGCAGCTTGAGATGGGGGCACCCCACACAGGAAACTGCCATTTTATTTGACTCTATGGATTTTTACCAAGACAAGAAACTTAAAATACGGTCTACTCTGCTGTACGGCTGGACGGAGCTAGAATCACAAAACACAGACTTGGTCTCGGGGTAGTTTTTAGCTCCTCCTTGTGGGCAGTGTGCTGGCAACACCAGACTCCGCCCCAGGCGTGGGTCCCCCCACCGGAAAGAAAGACGGCAGCACAAGCTGAGGACAGCTAAAGGAGCGACGTCCCGCTTTCATTATGTGAAGAGAAGTCCGCCCTGTCACCCTAAGGGCATGTATTCATAGTCGTGAAATGAGTCTAAATTTGGGTCTACAACACCTGGTCTCCCCCAAAACAGCCAGTAGAAAATTGTGCGTAACTCCCACAGCACGTGTGATGTCAACATCCAAAAGAACAAAGCCGTTTAGGATGGAAGTTAATTAAAAGGAAAAAGACGGCCTTTAAGGCAAGGAGCGGGGCAAAAACTCCCAACCAGCATCAGGAGTGGCCCTCTGTGAAGGAGCAATCGGCCCTGAGGACACGGCCTGGGGGCGCCTTCCTTCCACACTTACCCGGGCACCCGCTTTGTCCATTCCATTCGTAAACAGCCTACAACGTTACCAGCAACTGACAGGTTAGACACCACAAGCTGTTTAGTGTTTAAAAATCAAGCCACACATCAGGGCCAGGGGAGTCAGTTGAGTGGTTAGGAGCAGCACAGGAGGCCCAGGCCCCAAACCCTCAAGGCTTTACCTTTGGGAAGCTGGAAGCGCCCCCACCCCGCCAGCTGCCCCAGGCTAATTCCAGGCCAGGCTTCTTGAGGGCCGGGAGAGGGCTGTGGGCACACAGGCGCCGCTCTCTGTGAGGAGGTGGGGCCCACTCTGCTGGGCACGGTGCGGCTGATGCTAGGACAGAGGCTGCCCCAGGGCGCTCGCTCTGGAGAGCTGCCATCCTCTGAGCCAACATCACACTGGCTTTATAAGGGTCCAATACCCGCTCCTCTGCCCACCTTCCTCAGACCAGCTTCAGCAAAGCTCTAAGGCAATCCGACCCCACACAGCAGGTGGCAGAACCCCAGCCTGTCTGAACCGAGGCTGCACTTGACATCTGACCCAGTGTGGTCAAACCCTCCCACCGAGCAATCCAAAGAGACCCTTGAAGGCCGGAGGTAAGAACCTCTGAGGCCCAGAGTGCTCCAGTGGCACCTAGGTGCGTAGAGGCCCTGAGGGAGGCACCCGCTGCCGCTGAAGGCAGCACAGTGCTCAGGTGACTGAGCCACTTCCAGGAAGGCCTCCAAGGGACTGGGTACAAAAAGGGGGGGCTTCTGTTTTTATTTTAAATAAACAGAAAACAAAACTTAATAAACAACAAAGAAGCAGGAGAATGAGGCAAAGCACAGGGCACCGGTGGAGAGCGGAGGCAGCGCGGTACTTACTAGGGTAACAGGTACTCTCTAGTGCATCCGTCTCCTGCTTGTGATGCAGCCACAGGAAGAAAAAAGCACAAGGAGAGAATCTATGCATTCAGTCACAGCCATCAGGTTACAGAAGAAGAAAGGCAGGGCCATGGGCTTCACGAGAGACACGGATGTACGAGACCGAGGGACAGACACCCGGGATCACACACCACAGACACACGGTGGCTGAGAGGCAGCCGGCGTGTGGCTCACACAGCGGAGAGCACCTCCGGAGGTGGCATCTGCACGACAACACGGCACAAGGAGTGGGCGAGCAATGGGCAACGCGGACACCAGCAACCACGGTGGGTTCCGACCCCCGAGGCCAGCCTTCCTACTTGGTCACAGCTAACATACAAATTTGTTTTGCCTGGAGTTACCCAGGACAGAACCAATATAGGAGAAAAGAGGTGTCACATCTTGGCGTTGATGCCAGCACACACTTCTCTGTTGGTGTTAACACAACTCCCGCCACATTCCGCCACAGCGCGCACGAGCCGTGCACCCTCCCACAGCGGTGGCCACTGCCACCCAGAGCTCACCTTCCTCCAGCTTGATGGGAGTGCTGGGAGGTGGGTGGGGGACCGCAGGCTGGTCTGCAGGACTCTTTTCTTTCTGTTCTCTAGCCTCGTCCAGATTCTCTGCAGAGAAGCAACAAGGATATGGTAGGAGCTGTGGACGCCATGAGCCTTCACCTGCCTCCATGGCAGATGGGGCAGCCTGCTCAGCCGCCCTCTGAGAAGGCAGGGCTCTCTCAACCCTTTCCCTGTTCCTCTCCAAGAGAGGATAAAGGAAGCTGTGACCCGAGTGTTGACTGATGTGAATTTCAGAGAAACATAAACAACTTCAGATA
>NC_045436.1:181752355-181796831 GCF_002776525.5 Piliocolobus tephrosceles
TTTGAGACGGAGTCTTGCTGTGTCTCCTGGGCTGGAGTGCAGTGGCCGGATCTCAGCTCACTGCAAGCTCCGCCTCCCGGGTTTTACGCCATTCTCCTGCCTCAGCCTCCGGAGTAGCTGGGACTACAGGCGCCTGCCACCTCGCCCGGCTAGTTTTTTGTATTTTTAGTAGAGACGGGGTTTCACCGTGTTAGCCAGGATGGTCTCGATCTCCTGACCTCATGATCCGCCCGTCTCGGCCTCCCAAAGTGCTGGGATTACAGGCTTGAGCCACCGCGCCCGGCCACACAAAATTCATTTCTATTCTTATTCCAAAGAGAATCCGCCAGAGCTGGCTCTGTGATGGACTCAAATGGTGTGCCCTGGCCTGTCCCCTGCTGTCCTGTGCGAGTAGGCGGCCCCTCCCTCCCAGCCTTCTCCCTGCTAAGCAGGTGGCGGAGGGTCCTGAGCCCACTCAGCACCTCAAGGGACATCACATGAGCAATTATTTTGGTTTTAATTCTGTGGCAGGGCATTTTATCCCAATAATTTAAACTTGGCAACTGTAATGCATATTTTTATTTTATAAAGTGAAAAATGCTAATTAAGAACCAGAGGGAAAAATGCAGGAACTAGGATCCTGGATATAGAAAAGGATTCCAAGTCTACTTCTCGTTTGAGGGAAAATATGAATCAATGCTAACTCCTTTCATGTCTGTCTGTGTTTCAGAAGTTTAGATTAATAGCTCTGAATCAGCAGATCTGCATTTTGAACAAGCAGCTGTCATTACCCTTCTGAGCTCCCAGGGCCTCTGCTCCCACTCTAACAGCTGGCTCACCTCCCCCAGTACCATGTTGGCAGCTACCTTGCAGAAGCCAGGCGCCCATAAAAAGGCCGCCACACCACCTATCTGAGTGAGCATACAGCCTCAACCAGGAAAAGGTGCTGACCTCCGGCAGTCAGCCTGCATTTTACCTGTGGCACACACTCCCCTCAGCCCACGCCAAGGGCCGGATCAGACCTCCTGTGGGTTCTCCTGCTAACAGCTCTGTGATCACAGAGCATGGCCAGAGCTGTCCCCATCCACACACAGCTGCCATCACAGCCCTGCTGAAGGAGTATCACACCGGGTAGGGGGGAACTCCAGGTATCTTGTTTGACTGAAAAACAATCCAGGTTACTCAGATGCCAGGAGACTCCAAAGGGCAGACACATCTCTGTGTACGTGTGCACAGAAACTAGAATTAGGCCACATGACCCACAGCTCAAGCTGACCACCTCTACTTCTCGCTCTAAGGCAGGTAATTACAGCAATGGCTCAAAGCTTCACTGGAGGGAGACAACCAGCAGCAGGGCCCGGTGTGTGTGAAGGCCTGAACAGTAAATAGCGGTGTAACACTGAAAAACAATTCAGCAACTCAAATTTCAGTAACAACTACGTAATGCAGTGGCTGGTCTAGAACAAGACAAAAACCGGTTAGGAGGTCCTCTCAGGAGGAATGCCTAGTTCCCAGGATGACTACAGTCCAGGAGGGCAACAGTCAGTCCCACACACCGAGGGGCTCCAGCAAGGCTGACCCCAGAGGACTGAGAAGCACACTGAGGTTTCAGTAAAAACCTGAGTTGAAGCTAATGGCCCTAAGGATGCTGGCGGAGACCCTGTGCCCCTGGTTCTTCCTGGTGCCAGCACCAAGGTTGCCTAGAGCCTAGTGGACAAGAGAGCTGGCAGCAGGGAGCTCGGAGGAAAAGCAGCTGATCCCCACGAGCCCTCAAGGAAGAAGCATTGGAGACCTGCTTCTCTCATTAGTTCTCAACATTTTCTTTTCAAAGCCTGACATCTGAAACCACCTGCTCCATGAGGGTCTGAAACTTGAGCAGCTTATTTTTATGCATTGTAAGACTGCCCCATCTTTGACCGCCTTTGTCAGTGAGCTACCAAGAGAAGTGCAGGCTGCACCAGCCACTCCTGACGGGACCTGGGCACATGCCAGGGCAGTCAGCATGTTCACCCTCAGGCCTGTGACCACACCTGCACAGGAGACCCTCAAGGTTTATGGAGAAAGAGAATTTCTGTCAGAAACCCCAAGCCCTACAAACAAGCACCGCAAGGACATTCAGAGCATCCCCCTGCACAGAGGCCGGGGCTGACTGCTGTGATCAAAGACTCAGTGAGGAAGGCAATGCGCTTTTGTCCAAATCAGGGCTCAGCCATTCACAACCTCGTTCTTGGGAGCCGCCCTGTCTGAGCCCCTATTCCTCTGCTCTAACTGGGGGAAAATGACCGATCTTGCGGGGTTACTTTGGGAATGAGATGAGATGTACGCACGACAGCACTGGGCATGTGCCCAGCACGATGGCTCAGCAACAATGAGTGTTAAGAATCAAACCAAGTAAAGGAGGTCTCTCCCCAGTGACGCTTCAACAGACAGAAATACCGTGTTCGTAAAAGAGACAAACGTCGGGGTGACTGTCAACATGGCCAAAGGAACAGCTGCGGTCTGCAGCTCCCAGCGAGATCAACCCAGAAGGTGGGTGGTTTCTGCACTTCCAACTGAGGTACCTGGCTCATCTCACTGGGACTAGTTAGACCATGGGTGCAGCCCACAGACGGCGAGCCGGAGCAGGGTAGGGTGTTGCTTACCCGGGAAGTGCAAGGAGTCAGGGAACTCCCTCCTGTAGCCAAGGGAAGCCGTGAGGGACTGTGCCTTGAGAAATGGTGCATTCCGGCTGATACTATGCTTTTCCCACGGTCTTCGCAATCCACAGACCAGGGAATTCCCTTGGCTGCCTACACCACCAGGGCCCTGGGTTTCAAGCACAAAACTGGTCACCCATTTGGGCAGATGCTGAGCTAGCTGCAGGAGTTCTTTTTTAATACCCCAGTGGCAGCTGGAATGCCAGCAAGACAGAACCCTTCACTCCCCTGGAAAGGGGGCTGAAGTCAGGGAGCCAAGTAGTCTTGCACAGCAGATCCCACCCCCATGGAGCCCAGCAAGCTAAGATCCACTGGCTTGAAATTCTTGCTGCCAGCACAGCAGTCTGAAGTCCACTTGGGATGCTGGAGCTTGGTAGGGGGAGAGGTGTCCACCATTACTGAGGCTTGAGTAGGCCATTTTCCCCTCACAGCGTAAACAAAGCTGCCAGGAAATCTGAACTGGGCGGAGCCCACCGCAGCTCCTCAAAGCCACTGTAGCCAGACTGCCTCTCTAGATTCCTCCTCTCTGGGCAGGGCATCTCTGAAAGAAAGGCAGCAGCCCCTGTCAGGGGCTTATAGATAAAACCCCCATCTCCCTGGGACAGAGCACCTGGGGGAAGGGGCAGCTGTGGACACAGCTTCAGCAGAGTTAAGTTACTGCCTGCTGGCTCTGAAGAGAACAGCGGATCTCCCAGCACAGTGCTCAAGCTCTGCTAAGGGACAGACACTGCCTCCTCAAGAGACACCTCCCAGCAGGGGTCGACAGACAACACCTCATACAGGAGAGCTCCGGCTGGCATCTGGCGGTGCCCCTCTGGGATGAAGCTTCCAGAAGAAGGGACAGGCAGCAATCTTTGCTGTTCTGCAGCCTCTGCTGGTGATACCCAGGCAAACAGGGTCTGGAGTGCACCTCCAGCAAACTCCAGCAGACCTGCAGGAGGGACTGACAGAAGGAAAACTAACAGAAAGGAATAGCATCAACATCAACAAAAAGGACATTCACACGAAAACGCCATCTGAAGGTCACCAACATCAAAGACCAAAGGTAGATAAATCCACAAAGATGAGGAAAAACCAGCACAAAAAGGCTGAAAATTTCAAAAACCAGAACGCCTCTTCTCCTCCAAAGGATCACAGCTCCTCGCCAGCAAGGGAACAAAACTGGACAGAGAATGAGTTTGATGAATTGACAGAAGTAGGCTTCAGAAGATGGGTAATAACAAACTCCTCTGAGCTAAAGGAGCACGTTCTAACCCAATGCAAGGAAGCTAAGAACCTTGAAATAAGGTTAGAGGAATTGCTAAGTAGAATAACACTTTAGAGAAGAACATAAATGACCTGATGGAGCTGAAAAACACAGCATGAGAACTTCATGAAGCATACACAAGTAACAATAGCCGAATAAATCAAGCAGAAGAAAGGATATCAGAGATTGAAGATCAACTTAATGAAATAAAGTGTAAAGACAAGATTAAAGAATAAAGAATGAAAAGGAATGAACAAAGCCTCCAAGAAATATAGGACTATGTGAAAAGATCAAAGCTACATTTGATTGGGGTGCCTGAAAATTACAGGCAGAATGGAACCAAGCTGGAAAACACTCTTCAGGGTATTATCCAGGAGAACTTCCCCAACCTAGCAAGACAGGCCAACATTCAAATTCAGGAAACAGGGAGACTACCACAAAGATACTCCTCGAGAAGAGCAACCCCAAGACACATAATCATCAGATTCACCCAAGGTTGAAATGAAGGAAAAAATGTTAAGGGCAGTCAGAGAGAAAGGTCAGGTTACCCACAAAGGGAAGCCCATCAGACTAACAGCAGATCTCTCTGCAGAAACCCCACAAGCCAGAAGAGAGTGGGGGCCAATATTCAACATTCTTAAAAGAATTTTCAACCCAGAATCTGATATCCAGCCAAACTAAGCTTCATAAGTGAAGGAGAAATAAACTCCTTTACAGACAAGCAAATGCTGAGAGATTTTGTCACCATCAGGCCTGCCTTACAAGAGCTCCTGAAGCAAGCACTAAATATGGAAAGCAAAAACCAGTTCCACCCACCGCAAAAGTATACCAAATTGTAAAGACCATCAACACTATGAAGAAACTGCATCAACTAATGGGCAAAATAGCCAGCTAGCATCATAATGACAGGATCGAATTCACACATAACAATATTAACCTTAATATGTGAACGGGCTAAATGCCCGAATTAAAAGACACAGACTGGCAAATTGGATAAAGAGTCAAGACCCATCAGTGTGCTGTATTCAGGACACCCATCTCATATGTGAAGACACACATAGGCTCAAAATAAAGGGATAGAAGAATATTTACCAAGCAAAAGGAAAGCAAAAAAAAAAAAAGCAGGAGTTGCAATTCTAGTCTCTAATAAAACAGACTTTAAGCCAACAAAAATTTAAGAAGACAAAGAAGGGCATTATCTAATGGTAAAGGGATCAATGTAACAAGAAGAGCTAACTATCCTAAATATACATGCAACCAATACAGGAGTGCCCAGATTCATAAAGCAAGCTCTTAGAGACCTACAAAGAGACTCAGACTCCCACACAATAATAAAGGGAAATTTTAACACCCCACTGTCAATATTAGATCGACAAGACAGAAAATTAACAAGGATATTCAGGACTTGAACTCAGCTCTGGACCAAGCAGACCTAATAGACATCTACAGAACTCTCCACCCCAAATCAACAGAATATACATTCTTCTCAGCACCACATTGCACTTATTCTAAAATTGACCACATAATTGGAAGTAAAACACTCCTCAGCAAATGTAAAAGAACAGAAATTATAACAAACTGTCTCTCAGATCACAGAGCAATCAAATTAGAACTCAGGATTAAGAAACTCACTCAAAACTGCATAACTACATGGAAACTGAACAGCCTGCTCCTGAATGACTACTGGGTAAATAACAAAATTCAGGCAGAAATAAATAAGTTATTTGAAAACAATGAGAAAAAAGACACAGCGTACCAGAATCTGTGGGACACAGCTAAAGCAGTGTTCAGAGGGAAATTTATAGCACTAAATGCCCACAGGAGAAAACAGGAAAGGCCTAAAATCGACACCCTAACATCATAATTAAAAGAACTAGAGAAGAAAGAGCAAACAAATTCAAAAGCTAGCAGAAGATAAGAAATGACTAAGATCAGAGCAGAACCAAAGGAGAGAGACACAAAAAAAGCCTTCAAAAAAATCACTGAATCCAGGAGCTGGTTTTTTGAAAAGACTGATAATTAGCCAGACTAATAAAGAAGAAAAGAGAGAAGAATCAAATAGACACAATAAAGAGAAGAATCAAATAGACACAAAAAATGATAAACGGGAGATCACCACTGATCCCACAGAAATACAAACTACCATCAGAGAATACTATAAACACCTCTACACAAATAAACTAGAAAATCTAGAAGAAATGAATAAATTCCTGGATACATACACCCTCCCAAGACTGGACCAGGAGGAAGTCAAATCCCTGAACAGACCAGTAATGAGCTCTGAAATTGAGGTAGTAATAAATAGCCTACCAACCAAAAAAAGCCCAGGACCATACAGATTCACAGCCAAATTCTACCAGAGGTACAAGGAGGAGCTGGTAGGCACCATTCCTTCTGAAACTGTTCCAGACAACAGAAAAAGAGGGACTCCTCCCTAACTCGTTCTATGAGGCCAGCATCATCCTGATACCAAAACCTGGCAGAGACACAACAAAAAAAGAAAATTTCAGGCCAATATCCCTGATGAACATCAATGCGAAAATCCTCAATAAAATACTGGCAAACTGAATCCAGCAGCACATCAAAAAGCTTATCCACCACAATCAAGTCGGCTTCATCCCTGGGATGCAAGGCTGGTTCAACATACACAATCAGCCAGGCGCAGTGGCTCACGCCTGTAATCCCAGCACTTTGGGAGGCCGAGGCAGGTGGATCATGAGGTCAGGAGATCAAGACCATCCTGGCCAACACAGTGAAACCCTGTCTCTAATAAAAACACAAAAACTAGCTGGGTGTGGTGGCATGCGTCTGTAGTCTCAAGTACTCAGGAGGCTGAGGCTTGAATCCAGGAGGCAGAGGTTGCAGTGAGCCAAGATTGCACCACTGCACTCCAGCTTGGGTAACAGAGGGAGACTCTGTCTCAGAAAAAAAAAAAAAAAAAAATCAACAACAAAAAAACCATATGCAAATCAATAAACATAATCCATCGTATAAACAGAACTAACGACAAAAACCACATGATCATCTCAATAGATGCAGAAAAGGCCTTCAATAAAATTCAACATCCCCTCATGCTAAAAACTCTCAATAAACTAGGTATTAAGAGCTATTTATGACAAACCCACAGCCAATATCGTACTGAATGGGCAAAGGCTGGAAGCATTCCCTTTAAAAACTGGCACAGGACATGGATGCCCTCTCTCATCACTCCTATTCAACACAGTATTAGAAGTTCTGGCCAGGGCAATCAGGCAAGAGAAAGAAATAAAGCGTATTCAAATAGGAAAACAGGAAGTCAAATTGTCTCTGTTTGCAGATGACATGATTGTATATTTAGAAAACCCTATCATCTCAGCCCAAAACCTCCTTAAGCTGATAAGCAACTTCAGCAAAGTCTCAGGATACAAAATCAATGTGCAAAAATCACAAGCATTCCTATACACCAATAATTGACAAAGAGCCAAATCATGAGTGAATTCCCATTCACAATTGCTACAAAGAGAATAAAATACCTGGGAATACAACTTACAAGGGATGTGAAGGACCTCTTCAAGTAGAACTACAAACCACTGCTCAAGGAAATAAGAGAGCACACAAACAAAAAGAAAAACATTCCATGCTCATGGATACGAAGAATCAATATTGTGAAAATGGCCATACTGCCCAAAGTAATTCATAGATTCAATGCTATGCCCATCCAGCTACCACTGACTTTCTTCACAGAATTAGAAAAAACTACTTTAAATTTCATATGGAACCAAAAAAGCGTGTATGGCCAAGACAATGCTAAGCAAAAAGAACAAAGCTGTAGGCATCACACTACCTGACTTAAAACCATACTACAAGGCTACAGTAACCAAAACAGCATGGTACTGGTACCAAAACAGATATATCGACCAATAGAACAGAACAGAGGCCTCAGAAATAACGTCACACCTCTACAACCATCTGATCTTTGACAAATTGGACAAAAACAAGCAATGGGAAAAGGATTCCCTATTAAACAAATGGTGTTAAGAAAACTGGCTAGCCATATGCAGAAAAGTGAAACTGGACACCTTCCTTACATCTTACACAAAAATTAACTCAAGGTGGGTTAAACATAAGACCTAAAACCATAAAAACCCTAGAAGAAAACCTAGGCAATACCATTCAGGACACAGGCATGGGCAAAGACTTCATGACTAAAACACCAAAAGCAATGGCAACAAAAGCCAAAATTGACAAATGGGATCTAATTAAACTAAAGAGCTTCTGCACACCAGAAGAAACTATCATCAGAGTGAAAAGGGAACCTACAGAACGGGAGAAAATTTTTGCAATCTATCCATCTGACAAAGGGCTGATATCCAGGATCTACAAGGAACTTAAACAAATTTACAAGAAAACAAACAACCCCATCAAAAAGCGGGTGAAGGATATAAACAGACGCTTCTCAAAAGAAGACATTTATGTGGCCAACAAACATAGGAATAAAAGCTCATCATCACTGGTCATTAGAGAAATGCAAATCAAAACCACAATGAGATACCATCTCACACCAGTTACAATGGCAATCATTAAAAAGTCAGGAAACAACAGAAGCTGGAGAGGATGTGGAGAAACAGGAACGCTTTTACACTGTTGGTGGGAGTGTAAATTAGTTCAACCATTGTGGAAGACAGTGTGGTGATTCCTCAAGGATCTAGAACCAGAAATATCATTTGACCCAGCAATCCCGTTATTGGGTATATATCCAAAGGATTATAAACATTCTACTATAAAGACATACGCACACATATGTGTACTGCACCACTATGCACGATACCAAAGACTTGGAACCAACCCAAATGCCCATCAGTGATAGACTGGATAAAGAAAATGTGGCACATACACACCAAGGAATACTATGCAGTCATAAAAAAGGATGAGTTCATGTCCTTTGCAGGGACATGGATGAAGCTAGAAACCATCATTCTCAGCCAACACAGGAACAGAAAACCAAACACCACATGTTCTCACTCAAAAGTGGGAGTTGAACAATGAGAACACATGGACACAGGAAAGGGAACATCACACACCAGGGCCTGTCAGGGGTGTGGGGCTAGGGGAAGGATAGCATTAGGAGAAATACCAAATGTAGATGATGGGTTGATGGGTGCAGCAAACCACCATGGCACGTGTATACCTATGTAACAAACCTGCACGTTCTGTATATGTCTCCCAAAACTTAAAATATAATTAATTTAAAAAGAGAGAGAGAAAGACAAATGTCTCTTAAAAAAGATATTCAGGGCTGGGCACGGTGGCTCATGCCTATAATCCCAGCACTTTGGGAGGCCGAGGCAGGTGGATCACAAGTTTAAGATATTGAGACCATCCTGGCCAACATGGTGAAACCCCATCTCTACTAAAAATACAAAAATGAGCTGGGCGTGGTGGCGTGCAGCCTGTAGTCCCAGCTACTCAGAAGGTTGAGGCAGGAGAATCGCTTGAACCCGGGAGGCAGAGGTTGCAGTGAGCCGAGATCATGCCACTGCACTCCAGCCTGGAGACAGAGTGAGACTTCATCTCAAAAATCATCATCATCATATGCATGCTGGCTTTCCCGCTAACTGATCCAAATGAATGAATTCTTTTGTCAGTGTTCTGGTCACTCCATACGGATAGAAACCCCCTGGGAGAAGGACCAAGGCCTTCCAGCCGGGAGCTCTGTGGGCTGCCCTCACTCCTGCTGTCTCCTCTCACCCCACCTTCATCACAGCCGTTGGATGGGACCACAGCAGGACATCTTCAGGGTCAGCCTTGTTTTGGCAGAGGGGCCCTGGCGTATCTTAGTACGGCATGCAGACACTTGTGAGTGGCCCCCACTAGTCCTCCACATTGTCATTTACACACGTCTCCCTCCTAGCCAGGGCCACTCACAAGTGCACCTAACTTGGCAATTTTTTTTTTTTTTTAATTGAGATGGGAGTTTCTCTCTCGTTGCCCAGGCTGGAGTGCAACGGTGTGATCTCAGCTCACCGCAACCTCCGCCTCCCGGGTTCACGTGATTCTCCTGACTCAGCCTCCCGAGTAGCAGCTGGGATTACAGGCATACACCACCACACCTGGCTAATTTTGTATTTTTAGTAGACATGGGGTTTCTCCATGTTTGTCAGGCTGGTCTCGAACTCCTGACCTCAGGTGATCCACCTGCCTCGGCCTCCCAAAGTGCTGGGATTAAAGGCGTGAGCCACCACACCTGGCCTGCAATTTCTTCCATTCTGGCCTGAGTGACTAGGTTGAAAATGAGTACTGGATAAAGTTCTGGTTTGACTTTGATGCATGTGACTATTCTTATCACCACCCACAGCCAGCACCTGGACCACAGAGAAGCTCCCAGGGCACTTTCACCTCCTGGAGTGGCAGTGCCCAGGACCACAAGCACTCACCTTCAGAGCCCTTCTGCTTCCGCTCCACCTCCCTGCGGTACTCCTCCAGCTCGCGGTCTGTGAGCGTGGTGAAGGGGTTGGGGCCCGTGGTGCTCACAATGACGTGGGGCTGGTACTCCTTCTCAATGATTGCCTTGGAGGCCGTCACCAGCTCTCCCTGTGGATGAAAGGCATGTCTGGTCTGCGAGAGCCCAGTCCAGCGGGGACTCTCCCTCCTCCCAGGCAGGCTACAGGCAGGGCGGGGACAGGAGGCTTTCCAGGAGCAGACACCCCTGAGACTGCACTGCCATGGGCCCGAGGCCTAAGCTGAGCTGCAGCCTTCAGTGGTAGATAATGGAAACACAGGTCAGTGCCACGATGAACAGACATTAACCGCAGAAGAAATCTTACAGAGCCTTCCAGGTTTCAGAAGCAAAAGCCCAATGCAGACCCAAGAGCACAGAGCACCTCAGGGAGGGTGCCCGCTACTCCTCTCTGTCGAACAGAAGGGGAAGAGGCCCTTTCCCGTTACTGTTTAAAAGTCAGTAACTTTTCCTCATGACATCAGAAACTGTCACAAGCTACAAGACTCAGCATAAGGCATGCTCAGAGCTTTGCTTATATTCTAAGAGCACAGGTAAGTTCTGTTCTTTTGACTATGGTTAGTTTATAACTAGTTCCTGGAATTTATCCCAAAACATTCAGAGATAACAAAATGTCCCAAGACACCAGTGTTTAGCTGAGGAATTTGGAAAACTGAACATTTGTACCAAAGAAAAAAAGAAGAAAGCAAAGCGAAGCACAAAGGCGGCTCACAGATCACACCAATCTTAAAGCAGGAGGGAGCCTGAGGCCAACACAGTGGGCCGGGTGGGTGTCGGGGGTGAGGTCCACTCACAGCCACCTGCCCCAGCACAGTGCTGTGCCCACAGTGCAGCCTGATTGGACCAGGGGCAGGAAAATGTCCCCCAATTCCCTGGAGCTCTTTTCTTTTTTTTTTTTTTGAGACAGAGTCTCGCACTGTCGCCCAGGCTGGAGTGCAGTGGCGCAATCTCAGCTCATGGCAAGCTCCACCTCCCGGGCTCACGCCATTCTCCTGCTTCAGCCTCCCGAGTAGCTGGGACTACAGGTGCCCGCCACCACACCCGGCTACCCTGGAGCTCACTTCTTCTAAGACAGTTACCCAGCACTTACACACATGCACATGACTGAATGACAGCTTCCAAAACCAAATAAAAACAGGAGAATCCACAATTCTTTGGATGCCAGGCCTGGTCCTTTAGTGTTCCTCTCAGTGAGGGGTGAAAACCAGAGATAGTGAGTGTCCTAGCAGGGCTGACTTGGGAAATTCAACTCACCAGGGCCGACTGCTCCTCAAGCAGAGACGGGGGAGCCTGGACTGACAGGGATGGGCTGAGGGGTTACCAACTAGCATGCTGCGTACCCGGTGCTGACTAGTGACACAGAGCCCAGAGCCCAGAACCCCGGGAGGGACAGATGGACTGCTGGAATAGGCAACCTTTGCCCGGGAGCCTGGAGACTCTCCACAGTCAACAGGTCAAGGGGAACCCTCTTCTGAACCAGGTCTGACTCGAGGCCCATTGACTTTTCGTTAAGAAATTGCCCTACCTCACCAAGACAGGAAACTGAGTCCTGTCTGCCATGTGTTAGCTCTGTGGCCTGAGCCAAGTCTTTCCCTGACCAGAGGCCTGCCTCACTATCTGAAGGAGGACCGGCTGGGCTGTCCACTGCTAAGAGCCCTCACACGATGGTACCCTAGAGACGGTATCCCAGCAAAGGCAGTTTGGCTGGCTGCACCTGCATCCTGATATCACTGCCAATGAAATGAGAAGGTGACACAAGAGAAATGCTTAAGTTCATTTCAATCAAATGGTTAAAAATCAGTAAAGGAATCAAATATCAAGAATCAACTATCAGGCCAGGCACAGTGGCTCACACCTATAATCCCAGCACTTTGGGAACCTGAGGCGGGTGGATCACCTGAGGTCAGGAGTTCAAGACCACCCTGGCCAACACAGCGAAACCCCATCTCTACTAAAAATACAAAAAAATTAACCAGGCGTGGTGGTGGGCACCTGTAGTCCCAGTTACTCGGGAGGCTGAGGGAAAAGTATCACTTGAACACGGGAGGCAGAGGTTGAGGTGAGCCGAGATTGTGCCACCGCACTGCAACCTGGGCGAGAGAGCAAGGATCCGTCTCAAACAAACAAACAAAAAGAATCGACTATCAGCCAGGCACCACAGCTCATGCCTATAATCCCAGCAGTTTGGGAGGCCAAGACAGAAGAATTGCTTGAGCCCAGGAGTTCAAGACCAGCCTGGGTAACATAGTGAGACCTTGTCTCTACAAAAAATTTAAAAATTAGCCAGGTGTGGTAGCATGCACCTGTAGTCCAGCTACTGAGGAGGCTGAGGTGGGAGGATTCCTTTGGCCTGAGAGGTAGAGGCTGCAGTGAGCCATGATTGCACCACTGTACTCCAGGCTGGGCCACAGAGTAAGATGCTGTCTCAAAATAAAAATAAAAATCCACTGGCACCAGAGACACCAAAGCCCTTGTTCCCAATTTTGATGCCCCAAAGGACAAGCGGGGCTCCCTCATACTGAGACAGCTGAAGCCCGAGGCACAGCGCAGCAGGTCCCTGCCTCCAGTGCTGGAGAGCGCCCTCCTCCAAAGACCACAGCTAAGGGCCAAGCTGCTGTCAAGACCAGTTACAGGAACAGAGAATCACATTCCTCTGCAAGAAAGGACACAGGGCAATGACTGAGATGCAGAGAAACATAGCCACTCATGGACAACCCAGGCAGGAAACCAGGATGTACCTAGCTTCCCTTCCTGCCACTCCCCTCACCTCCCTGTCACCTGACAAGGCTCTAAGGCAAAACACAGGCCCAGTAACACTTTCTGTACTTGACTGAGGCAGCCTGGGTGGAACAACAGCTCCGCCTGAGGTTGTGCAAACTGTGCTAGTGGCTGACCTCTCTAAGCATCAGGTTTTCATCTACAAGCAGGGCCGACTTGGATCTGGACTGGCATTCCCAGTGCTAGACCATGCACAGGTTAGGTGCTCAACACAGGTCAGTGAGAGAACCGAGGGCTGAGCTTACTGCCCCTCTGCATTTCTACCACACAGCATGAAGGGTGGCCGGGAACAGCCCCCGGTGAGGTGCACATGGGAACACAGAGTCCTTCCCTGGGCTGGACAGCTTGCAGTGTAGACACACATCTTCATCTCTAATCCTTCATGTCACTTAAAATTGAATCCAGAAGGCAGCCAAAATTATTTCAGGTTATGCCGGATGAGGTGGCTCACACCCTAAAATCCCAGCATTTTGGGAGACTGAGTCAGGTGGACTGCTTGAGCTCAGGAGTTTGAGACCAGCCTGGGCAATATGGCCAAACCCAGTCTCTACAAAAAAAATACAAAAATTAGCCAGGTGTGGTGATGTGTACCTGGAGTCTCAGCTACTCAGGAGGCTGAGGTGGGAGGAAGGAGGATTGCTTGAGCCTGCGAAGCAGAGGTTGCAGTGAGCCAAGATAGCCCAACCACACTCCAGCCTGGACAACACAGTGAGACCCTGTCTCAAAAAATACATATATATGTATATGTATTTCAGGTTACATGTTATGACACCCAAAGGGAAGTCAACACAGCCTTCGGCTGGGCTTAGAACTCCTGTTTGAACTCTGACTCACTGTCCCTTCTTCTGTCAGAAGGCAACACTTGCACTGTGGGAATGGCCATCGCCAGTGAGGGAGAAATGGAAGGCAAAGGAAAGTCCTTTCCAGCAAATCCCCAGCTCCCTAAGTCCCAAATACCCATTCCTCAGGTTCTCAGACGGGAAGCAGGCTTCTATGTGCTCGCCGCACTGGGGAGGGGAGTGTGTAGGACACAGTCCTCCTTGCTTGGTCAAGGAGAAATTCAACTTCTTAACATGCAGCGCCATGTTCCAAAAGGAGCAAGACTGTCTGTGCTTTGAGGTTCACATGAAAGGAAGTGGAACAATCGCCCAGTAAAGGACTCCCATGGAGCCAAAGCACATTCTCACCAAAAAGAGGGTATTTTAGCCAATGTGGGATAAAGACCAAGGGTGCAAAAGTGAACTTCAGATACAAGGAGGCAGAGAAAACATAAAGCTGGAACAAAGATTTCTGTCCAGGGGGCCAACCTCTCCTCCTGTGGGGTCAGTGTACAGTGGTATTCTCTGCTAAGTACACCTGGATGCAGCATTCGCAGCGAGCATGGTGTTCAGAAGGTAGAGACCCTACCTCTGTCGTTCAGGAACCACCCGGGTGACTGTGACACACACCCACATCTGAATACCACTGGGACAGAGCACACAAAGCTGTAACTGGTGGTTGAACACGGCGACCCAGGCTGCTTTCTGGAGAGCCCTAACAAGGTCCTCAGTGCTGCCCTCATGTGGGCTCTACACAGGAGGCCAGCTGGGCTCATGGCCTGCACAGCCCTCACACACCTGAGAGAAAGAATAACTGACAAGACAGTAACAAAGTGCCAAAAGATGAAAAACAAGCAATAGGCAGAGTCATCTTTCTCCCCTGCTCTGAGAAGTTCTTCCAAGAATGGCAGCCGGAAGTACGCTCTAAGCACAGGGAAAAACAGGACCTGTGGAATTAGTAAGTAAATATGCAAAATAACGTTATTAGCAGGGATTACAGAATCTTTGCTACAAACCCGCTTCTATATGGGAACCGGAACACCACTAAAGTGACATGTGCGTCTCAATGAAGGTGTGTCAAGTGAAAGAGATGGTTCTGGAAATTTCCTTTGACAAGAATATAACCATGCCTCTCAGCTAAGACTCAACCATGCGGTCAGGCACTTTCTGCCCAGGGCAGCAGCTCCTGCACACTAGCAGCCTAATGCTTAGGGAAGGTTTCCTTCTATGTGGGTGGGTTCAGACAGATCTTCCACCTACTGCACACACTAGATACGCATGCACAGAGGGAAATTACGATGTGGGGTTTCAAACTCTCCTAAGTCTTTCTGCTCTGCGGCATTTAAAGATGTTATTTAGGGCTGATTTTTGAGGTAAATAAATACATTTTATCAACAAGGGCTGACAAAGACTGTCTGAATTCCCATTCCTCTGAAATGACATCTTTCAATGATATGACCTCCAGTGGCTACATTCATGACATTTACAGTCAAAGCTGAACCAGCGAGGGTGGAAGGGCACTCAGGAGTGGCCGCTGCCAACAGCAACAGACTGCCCAGAAGAGCCCGTCTGCAGTCAGCATCGTGGAGAAGGCAAAGTCCCATGCGTAACTGCGGAAATGCACCATATCGCTCAGACTGGCCATTTCTCAGCAACAACTTCGAATGCTGGAGATTGTTATCACACCTCATACCAAGTGTTTTAATTAAAGAATCGAGCAGGTAGAACAGAACCTTCTGTACAATCTCATAAACAGTTTAAAGAGCCATTTGAAGCTACTTCAGTAACTAAGACAATGCCTGAAGAGAGGAGACAGGGAAGCGGGAGGGGAGGGGAGCAAGGCGCATAGACAGGTAGTGAGGACAGGGCGGTGAGTACCTTTCTAAAAGAGAGAGATTTAGCGGGACTAAAGGTCTGCTCTGTAAGCTCGAGCCCTTCGATAGTTTCCGTACAGTCAGAGAGAGGTGCATCCTGAAACAGTAAACTGAGTCACCAGAGCACACCAGGCCCAGCCTGTGAAATATCAGCTGAGAGCACAGGATGGAGCTGGCTAAGAGCATGCAGCAGGGACAGCTGTCAACAGTAAATGTGGCGGTGATGATGGCGGGACGTGCAGACACTGAACACGAAACCAGGACCACGGCTGGCCAAATCCAACAATCGTCTACCCCTGCAGAGTCAGGTGTTAAAGCATTAGGTGGCATATTAGTTTTCAGAGATAATTACTTACACAATTATCTTCAATGCCACAAGGTAGAGTCATTTTGTAGAAATGTGTGTGAATGTGCACCACATTTACAGGCACCCAGCCCTCTGCAACCCAAGCAGCACTTTGTTGCAGACAGCAATATGTACCATAACAAGAGTCCCTTAAACCCGCCCTCTCCTAGCACCTTACACAGAATGCTGCTGAACCCGGGCCAAATCTAAGCCCCAAAGCTGGTGGTGTATGTGCCACCCTCATATATGCATGCATTACAAGGGGCGGGGACCAGACGGGTGGACACAGCCCTCAGCATGCTCGCTCCATCTAGAACTCAAGGAAAAGTGCCTGGACTATTTCTCATCATGAAGGTTTTAACAAAGGTAACTGGTTGCCTAGAATACTTACCTCATAAAGTCACTCTCTCAATTTCAGAATAACTTTGGAGAAGGCGGTCACACAGCCACCACCCACTAATGTCAGAGACACTCTGGGCTCTCACCTGGACGAGGCTCCTGTCCATCACTACACCACACAAAACCTGGGACTGAGGGCCAGCCGTCTTAATGTCCTGTAAATTCTGCTCTCGGATCTGAGGATAGGAAGGAGAGGCACATATCAGCGGTCCTGAGCAGCCATGCTGCCTGGGAGCCATGCTGCCGTGCACTTGGGCCCCAGCCACATGGAAGCTACACTTCAGCTCTCCCCGTACCCTACGCAGGCAGGACAGCCCCATGTGTTCTGAGTGAGCACCATGCCTGCTTAGTGGGGTGTTGGTCTGCAGGGATGGAGACTATTCCCAGCTCCCTACATCTTTCAGATGCTTGGGCAGGGCACCTATCTCTCACTGTCATTAACTTGGTGTCATTAACACTCTGCATGTCCGTTGTCTAGTGATGTGAGCACTGGCAGGGCTCCTGCTCTGATAAACCAAATGCCACTCATAAGTCTTTGAACGAACCCTGAAAATCAGGGACAGGAGTCTGCTCTTGTTAAGAACAGGTTTGCAGCTTCCAGTTCTGACCTGTGAGCAAACATCAGTTCACGAATCAACAGGGCCCAAAAAAAATGTCTGCTGCTCATACTTCACACTGATGGTAGAACAGCAGCAGTGGGAAGAGATGGCTTCAGCTACAACAGTGGCAATAACAGCAGATGTCCTCTGCTAGAAGCAAGCACACCCCCCCACCCACCAAAGCAGCTGGCATCCCTTCCAATCCCACACCCAAGCCCCCACTGAGTGCCGACGCAGGACACACCTTGTTCCTCATCTCCTGGACCTCTTTTGGGTTAGTGTTCAATGGAACAAACAGGTTAGGGACAGCAGAGGTGGAAGTTCTATGTCCATCCTCTTTAGTCCACTGTAATATCAAGAACAGTTGAAAAGTCAGAATTATGACAACAATAAGTGACATAGCATCCAATCTATTCAGTTTATCTCACATCTGGTCATGCACTGAACATCACAGAGAGGAATGAACCAATGACCACATCTTCTGGGTCACTCAGCAGAGTCGCCATGGGAGCAGGATGCAGCCACATGAAGATCAGTTAATAGTGGAAGTCAAAGTCATGACTGATGGAAAAGGACCATCTGGAAAGCCCAGCTGAATCTGGGTCACAAGGTAGGCTGATGACAGAGCTGAGCCCCATAACCCTGGGACCAGCAGGGGAGGCCCCTCAGAGACCATTGGTTCACCGCTCTGAAAATCATCCAACACCAAAGCCAACTGGAAGCATGAGATGACAGGGTCATGAAAAGCAATGTGATGCTGCTACCCGGGGGTAGGGAGGAGCCTGCACCGTGAGGCAAGAGTGGGCATCACCAAAGTTTTGTGTTAAAATAAATGACAGCATCAGAATGCACTGTCTGCGTAACTATTCCAACCCAAGAAAATTACTGTACGGACACTTACACAGTAGCTACCTGGAAGAAGAGTTTGGTGATGTCAAATATTTTATATAACTTAATATTTTTGAGTGTTACAAAAATATCCCAAACAAACTTGAAGCGCTTCATGAGTCCTTAATATTTAAAGGCTGTTTTAGTATCAGTGCATCGCGTCAGCATGCTCAGCCTTCCACTCATAATTTTTTTTTGGATCTCCAATCAAATTTGAGATTTTTCCTCAAATTCTAAGGCATGAGTAGGCACTGAACATTAAAACAAGCCCATCTTCGAGAGCAAATGTTATGCCTTTCAGAATACTTTCGAGAGGCAGGAAGATAGCCATAAACCATACAACTTTAAAAAAAAGCAACAAAACCGTCAAACGCTGAGCCACTGCGAGGAGAGTGTGGAATGGGCATGGCGCTGTGGGTACTCACTGATGGTTATCTTCTCAGATAAAAACAACTCCAGCGTTTTATTAAAAATAATTTTTAGTCAAAACATTCAAACAGCAACCTCAGAAACTTGAACACATTTGAAAAAGTAACAACAGTCATTATAAATGAAAAGATACCAACCTGGGAGCACTGCATGGAATCTGTATCCCTCCAGAACAGTAAGAAACAAATTTAAATGCGGAGCAAGGCCTCCCCTTGGATGTACACATTGACTAAAAGGCCTAAAAGTGACTCAGTTGTTTTGCAAGCGAACGGTAAATACAGCTCGCGCTGCTGCCTCAACACTTGGGGAAAATTCCTCACGGCAACTCAGCACTGTGCTTCGCATCAGCCACAGAAAGGTGTTTTGGGTTTTTTTTTTTTTTTTTTTTTTTTAATAAGGCCCACTTCCTTTAACAAGTGAAACAACTAAAAAATAAACAAATGAAAGAAAAGGGGAAGACAGGAAGGGCGGGAAAGGAGACAAGGAGGGAGGAGAGAAGAGGAGAGACGCACTCCCATGCTCGGAGCCCCACGGCCACACAGGGTCCCTGCCCAGGTGCCATGGCCGCTCAGGAGCACAGAGGCTTCTCACCAACTGCATCAGGAAAACACCAGGACCACCTGGGGAAGATACAACTTTTTTCTTTAAATAAATCTATAAAGTAAAGCACTGTTAGAAGGGGAAAAGAAAGCCCCGCTTTATGTATTTGGTTGCCCAGGTTTTAAGAGCATCGAATCTAACTTCAGCTGAACTCCTAATGAACTAGTCATGCATAGATGAGTCTGCTTCAGCCTCTGTATCCTCCATTCCAGGGGCTTCTGGAAATGGGCCTCTTCTACAGTTTAAAGCAGAGCTGGGTGGACTGTTAGAGGTAGGTTACAGGAGGAGTAAAGACCGATCTTCAGAGGAGGTCTCAGCACCACGACATGGGAGCACCTCTCAGGGCAAACGGTAACTGAGCGGCATTACCGCTGAAACGAAGCACCCTTGCAGCGTCTGTCGCTGGTGCCTGCAGATGGCCTGCGCTGCACTTGGGTCATGCCGCACCCAGCAGGAGTCAGAAGATGACTCACCACTATGGCCGTCTACTCACATGCAACAGTCCATGCAGAGGGCAGCTGGGGGTGTGCATTCGGAGGCTTTGGGATAGAAAGCAGGGGAGTAACACTAAGGGCAGGGGACAAGGGTCAGCAGAGAACACGCCAGGGAGCCACGAGGGAAAACTGCTTAAGAAAACACTGAAGACTTAAAGAAGAAACTTTAGTGACTTGAAACCACTGGAGTCCACAACACTAAAATATGAGGTTTAGGACTGAAGTGTCTTTTTGTGCATGAAATATTAAGAGTCCCTGAATACAATTTGAATTAAATCAGAAGAGCTCCTATTTGTAGGTTAATACATGTACACTATTTTGTATTTCTGCTATATACGGAGATACACTGGAACTACTGCAGAGTCACATTACATCTTAAGCAGTTTCAAGTAGACAGTATTACCCGGATTTGAGTAATGCATTCAGTGGACTTAGGTTCAGACAAGAAAGTGAATAAGGAAGGTTCGCTTTACACCTGGGTCAGAAAGGCTGGATTCCCAAAGCCTCCGAAGCCCCAGCTACCCAACTTGCTCTACGTCATCTAACTATGAACAGTAAGGTAGGCACAGACCAAGCAGTTGGTAATACAGCTTGGCACGCAGACACCGGACGAGAGAGACTGCAGCAAGGGTTTCACGTGATCGTGTGTAATGTTCGTCCACACCTTAGTCTTCGACTTGGGACTGCTTCCATTCTGCCCCTCCTCGGAAGCTTCGTCGCCCCGGCCAGAGTTCAGCCATCTTGTCTTCTCCCGCTGCTGCTTCTGAAAACTGTGTCTGAGAGGGGAGCAAGTGCTCGAATCACCGTCACTAGCAAAGGAGTAACCTGTGACACTAGCAGGAACCTCCACATCGCTGTATTTTTTAGACTTCTCTCTCAGAGCAGGGTATCGATAAGGGTAGCCAGTTCTGTAGCCCTAGGGTCCAAGGAGAGTGAAAGACAGTCAATATTCCAGATCTCAAAACAGGGTTTCACTTTGGAAAATCATGTGGAAATATCCACAAAAGTTGAACACATGCATACCCTATGACTCAGCAATTCCACTCCTAATTTTATACCCAACAGAAGCAAACGTGTTCACCAAAAAGCCAGGTATTAAAATGTGAAGAGCAACCCTACTCCTCGTAAACCACAGTTGGAAACAACCCAAAGGTCCATCCATATAGGAGATGGATAGTGTACTGTCTCCATAAGATGGCCTACAGAGACACAATGTGCTCCAAACCAACCACGTGGACGACTCTCGTGAAGGCAAAGCTGAGTGAGAGAGACCAATCTGCAAAGAACATAGACCATGTAACTCCATTCATTAAAAGTGCAGAAGATGCAAAACAACCTTTGTTTTGGTTGTCCTGGGAGACAGGACAGTTGTCACCCCTGGGATGGGACAAGTGAACTGAAGGAGGTGCTGGGGGTGTTCTGAGGTGCTGCTACTGTTGCTCTTATTGACTGCTGGTTATACAGAGAGTTCGGTTTTTAAAAATCAACAAACTGAACACCTGCGGTAGGTGCACTCTCTTGCTTACATATTTCAGCAGAAAATTAAAGTTGAACACCCAAACAGGGCTTACTTGCTGCCAGCTACTGTGCAGGTTATACTCGTCAACCTACTTAATAGATTTTTACCTCTTAAGTCACAGTTTAAATACTGTGATAATCTTTAGGTAAGTAAGGTAAGTAAGTATACTCATGACAACTGGTTCTCAGCAAAATTACTTTACATCTGAATACAACAACATCCAAATTCACCTCCAGCTCTGCCTCGTGGCCATGTGTTCTGTGGTAAAAGACGGCCCCACTTACTTCACGCCTCTACTGGACCAACTCGTCTGCAGAGGCCTCCCACAGACAGCATCTCTAAGGCAAGGACGGTATCCTCTGCATGTCTCCCGGCCAGTGCTCAGCGCTTGTTGAATGTGACAGACCCCACAGTGGCCCCAGGCCCCTAGCTCCTGTCATCCCCTCCCACCGTGAGCACGGGTGAGATGTCTGACTTCTTCTAAGTAGTGGAATTCACAAAAGGTGACGATGGGCTGTATCACAGAAGAGTGTAGCGCCTGTCTTATAAGAGTCTCTCTCTCCACTGCTGGATCTGAAGAAGCAAAGCTGCCAAGAATGCTTCAGCCCTAAGAAAAGGAATTCTGTCCCCAGTCTAGAAGAGCCTGGATGTGGACCCTCTGAGTCAAGTCTCATAATGAGAACCAGCCCTAGCCAACACCCCGAATGCAGCCTTTATGAGACCCTAGGTTGAGTTCGCTGTGCCTGGACTCCTGCCCCATAGAAGCTGGGAAATAAATGGCTGCTGCTCGAAGTCGCCGGGTCTGTAGTGATTTGCTGCACAGCACAGACAGGTAATATAGGGGATGCTGAAGAGCTGTCTGCTAAACAACCTAACAGATTCGCACCTGAACCAAGTCACTCACAGCACCTTCACAATACATCACAAGAGAATTAGGACTTGGAAGGACTGCATGGGCCAGATATACATGAAACTTCAGTGGCCCATGCCCTGCTGGCGGTGGCACTCTAGAAACATACCTCTCAATTCAGAATTCTCTCTCCCCTCTGCTCTTTTTGGGGGGCCACCTTCATTACTAATCATTCTGTCAATATATTTTTTTAATTGTTTTTAATTTATTTTTTTTTTCAAGACAGAGTCTTACTCTGCTGCCCAGGATGGAATGCAGTGGCGCCATCTTGGCTCACTGCAACCGCCACCTCCCGGGTTCAAGCGATTCTCCTGCCTCAGCCTCCCAAGTCGCTGGGATTACAGGCACGTGCCACTATACCCAGCTAATTTTTTGCATTTTTAGTAGAGATGGAGTTTCACTGTGTTAGCTAGGATGGTCTCGATCTCCTGACCTGATGATCTGCCTGCCTCGGCCTCCCAAAGTGCTGGGATTACAGACATAAGCCACCATGCCTGGTCCCCCATAATTTTATTTACTTATTTTTTTTTTTTTTTGAGATGGAGTCTTCTTTGAGATGGAGTCTCACTCTGTCACCCAGGCTGGAGTGCTGTGGCTTGACCTTGGCTCACTGCAACCTCTGCCTCCCGGGTTCAAGCGATTCTTCTACCTCAGCCTCCTGAGTAGCTGGGATTACAGGCACCCTCCACCACACCTGGCTAATTTTTGTAAAGAAGGGGTTTCACCATGTTGGCCAGGCTGGTCTTGAACTCCTGGCCTCAGGTGATCCGCCTGCCTTGGCCTCCCAAAGTGCTGGGATGACAGGCATGAGCCACCATGCCTGGCCTACATTTTTTTAAAAAGGTAATAACAATCACTAATGGAGTTGTTTTGGGTTTTATTTTCATAATTATCCTCAGAAAGATAAGGTAAATGTCTGTACTGGCAATTTTCCCATTTCTGAGCATGCTTTGTTGAGGAATAATAAAAGATAATGACTCTGCCATAAAGACTACCTGCAGAAAAACACAGTTCTTATTAATTCAAGTTTCCTCCTGCTGAAAGAGCCAGGACTCAGTAATCTCCATAACTTCAGAATAAACCACCCAGGACTCATCAACATCATTTTTTCCTGACACCATATGGATTTTTCTTTATTCTTCCCCTTTAAATGCTGTTAAACCAAAATCAGAAGTAATACTCAGACCTCAGAACTACTACCTGGCTTGTAGTTAAAAATACGGATTTGGGTCAGGCACGGTAGTTTACACCCGTAATCCCAGCACTTTGGGAGGCTGAGGTGGGAGGACTGCTTGAGCCCAGGAGTTCAACACCAGCCTAGGCAACATAATGAGATCCTGTCTCTACCAAAAAAAGAAAGAAAGAAAAAAATATATATGGATTTGTTCCTTCTTTGAGAAACTGAAATTGTATCTTGACTTTTTTTTGTGGGGGGAACAATTTAGCATTTTTTTCTAACTGTAGAAGTTCCAATGAAATATATCTCTCTTTTTGAAATTTTTTTATTTTTTGTGGAGAGGAGTCTCGCTATGTTGTCCAGGCTGGTCTTAAGCTCCTGGTCTCCCACCTCAGCCTCCTGAAGTGCTGGGATCACAGGCGTGAGCCACTGTGCTCGGTTGCAATATACATTATAGTGTGGAAATTGGCAACTATTCTCTACTTAGTTATTAGCAAACAACATATATGCCAATCCCAATGCTACATGAGAACATGGACTATGATTAGTGATTCCTGTCTAGTTTATTTGTCATAAATTATATGGCCTTCTAATATTAAAACAATCTGTACACATTAAGGACACTGAATAAACATTCATCATGCTTTTTGTAATGAATGTTTTACTTATCAATCATTCATCCTTCTCTTCCTTCCCTACCAAATCAGAGTTTCTGCCTGATTTTGACCTTCCCCTCTAGGACGTGCTTTCAGCGCAGTCTCTGGTGGCTGCTGTGCATTCTGACCCCCTCTCCCCTCTTCCTTACACTGACTTTAAGTAGAAGAGCAGTGAAATGTTGCCGTATTTACCAGCAGGCAGGGGCTGTGTAACTGGTCCAACCCCAGCCCTCCTCACCTTGTGCAGCCATGCTGAATGACCTGGCTCCTGACACACACCTGGGCCATGGCTGTCCCACTCTCAAGCTTTCTCCAGCTGTGAGTTCCTGCAGCTTCACTACCCTGACTGGCCACCCAACTCTAAGTACTTCTTCAGCCTTCTTCGTGAGTTCTTGCTCCTCTTCCTACTTCCTTGACCAATCAGCACCCACCTCTGCCTGCAAGCTCTCATCATGCCTATGACTGCACAGATCACAGGGGCAGGGCTCATTTGGGACTCATTTGTCCATCTCTCTTATTAGGTCATAAACTCCTGAGGGCAAGAACTGTGTCCCGTTCATGACTCAATAGTAGACAGTCAATTAATGCAATCAATCTTACTGATTATATGAGCTTTGAAAAGTTATGCTAGACTCTGCCTTCTCTGTTCCTCTGTCACTGATTGAGTCTACTCCACTCCACTGATTGACTTTCACACCCAGGCAGAAAACCCTCAGTTTTTCCTTTCTAGCAGATAATATTCATCACAAGTGCAAAGAATTTCAGTAAGAACATTTAACATAGCCTGAATCAGACCAATGAATTCTCTTTATTCCAAACCTTCAGGCAAGTTAAACTTCCTGCCTCCTGAAGCCACCCATCTCATCTGTGATCTGTGATCCTGTCCAGTACTGGCTGGCAGCATACAAGGACACTGGCCCCTCTGAGGCCTTCTTTCCCCACACTGGCATGTCCTCACATCTACACCTCTTGAGGTCACGTGGTGTTAGGATGGACCACTGTGACCCCCATCGAAGAGGTCTGATGTGCAGCATGGAAGGGATCTGCTCCAGAGCCCTGTGTCTGATGATGTGGCTGTAGGACTGAGACCCCAAGTGCAGTGTTCTATACAGCTCTAGGAACTGAGTAATGATCCTGATAAAGTCAAGATGAACCTGAAAGGTGTACGTATGGTGCATGTTCCCATCTCCCCACTCCCGTTGTCTGCAGCTGTGCTGTGGCCTCTTCACGCTGTCATCCTCTTTTTTTCCCCCAGGCTTTCAAACTCAGGCTAAGATCCTACCTATTCTTTGAGATCATTTCCAAGGGCTACCTTCCACATAAAATTTTCTTTCCAGTCCTTGCAAAAGAATAAAATTCTTCACGGCAACCCTGTAACACAGAACACATCCTGCGTGTCCTCCTATCACAGTGTGGGCTCACTTTCCTTGTGTGCTAGAGGCCCCATGGGCCTGCCCTCTGGACTATGCCGGGTTCTGTCCCTGCAATAAGCAGCTCACGGGCTCCCACACCGTGGACAGGGAGTGGATACCCATGTAACACAGTCATCAGGCCCCAAACAGCCAGGACTTGCTGTTAACACAAAAGCCTAGGTACCTGACTGACCTATTAAGCGCCACCTCTCTCGCTTGCTTGTGGGACAGCGGGGACTGAGCTGATGCAGCTGGTCATCCAGCAGTCTACGCATTCTCTGTGCTCTCGTCCCCACTGAGTCCAAACACAAAGGTTATCTTTAAAAAATAAAACAGGCCGGGTGCGGTGGCTCACGCCTGTAATCCCAGCACTTTGGGAGGCCAAGACGGGCAGATCACGAGGTCAGGAGATCGAGACCATCCTGGCTAACACAGTGAAACCCCATCTCTACTAAAAAATACAAAAAAACTAGCCAGGTGAGGTGGCGGGCGCCTGTAGTCCCAGCTACTGGGGAGGCTGAGGCAGGAGAATGGCGTAAAAACCCAGGAGGCGGAGCTTGCAGTGAGCTGAGATCCGACCACTGCACTCCAGCCTGGGAGACAGAGCGAGACTCCATCTCAAAAAAAATAATAATAATAAAACAATAGGCCAGGTGCGGTGGCTCACGCCTGTAATCCCAGCACTTTGGGAGGCCAAGGTGGGTGGATCACGAGGTCAGCAGATCGAGACCATCCTGGCTAACACGGTGAAACCCCGTCTCTACTAAACATACAAAAAATTAGCCGGGCATGGTGACGGGCGGCTGTAGTCCCAGCAACTCAGCAGGCTGAGGCAGGAGAATGGCGTGAACCTGGGAGGCGGAGCTTGCAGTGAGCCGAGATCATGCCATTGCACTCCAGCCTGGGTGACAGAGCGAGACTCCTTCTCAAAAAAAACAACAAAAAAAAACAATACCAGGAACCCTTCACCTCTATATTTTATTGTAATTTACTGCTTCTTCATGACTTTGAGGGTGAAAATATTCAGATACTGCATAAAGACAGCAATCTCACTTGCTGTAAGAACACCAACAATGGTGCTTTTAGACATAAGGTTTATCATCAAGCAGTGGCACCACTCTTACCAGATTATCAAGCATCCGCATGAGGGCTTCAAATTCCTGCTCACCAATCTGCCACTTGGGAAGAGATCCAGTCCCTTCTCCTACAGGAGACCCTGGGGAACGGGACTTGGCTTTGTACTTCTCAGGATCCAGCAGGACTAAGTTGTCTGGTCCTCCTGCACTGGCCAGAGTTCGAACCTTTTCCAAAACACACACAGCATGGCTTGAGTTCCTTACTGAGATCAAAAGGGTCAGATGACTTGAATAAAATTGCAGGTTTCAAAAGAAACCAAATCTCTAGAGTGTAAGAATAGAAAATGTAGAATGCATAGTGATAGACTGATCACAAGCTTACTTTCAGATGTATTTCTTTAGCATGACAAAAATACTGGGCACCAAAGTTGGCAGAGAAATGAGAAAACACAGCACCTTTCAGGATCCTACAAAGGACTTGGGACCTCACTACGCCACAGACATAAGTCAAGAAGCAAAGGGGAGAACATGAACTAAGGGCTGACAGAGCAGAGGGGAACTCACAGCTGTAAGCTGCAGGCAACTCTCTGAGTCTCTACTTTTTTATGCCTGCTTTTTCAAAGGTACTGTGGGGGGTCACACGACATCACGTATGAGATGACACACGCTAAGAACTGATGCCAGGCCTGGTACACACCAGTACTCCATCAACGGTAGTGATGGACATATTTGAAAATTTAAAAATTAGAAATGAAAAGTCCAGTAATCCTTTGCCAACTTCAATCAGTGAAACAGCATTTGTCCTGATCAAGTCCCAAATGCATGAGCTTATCTTCGGCAAAGAGATTGCTCAAAGACTCCTCTCCTACTCAGTAAGTATCAAAAAATCTATGTGAACCCCAGACACATCTAAATAAACCGCAGAGTGATTGGAATGGCTGTCCCCTACCTGGATCTCACAGGCAACCACAAGGTTATGGATGTAATAGAAGGCCTCCTCAACGCTCTCTCCAACTGACACGAGCCCATGGTTCCGGAGAATAAGAACCTGAGGGGAAGCAGGAATGCTCTATGGAGCTGGGCAAGAAGACTGGTCCTTTGCTTTATTCTTCTTTCTGCCGTACTTTAAATACCAGATTAGACGCCTACTGACCTTGCTTTTAGGCCCCAGATTTTTCTGAATCAAAACTTTTTCCTCTTCATCAACCAGAATGCCATGGTAGTCATGATAAGCCACTTCTCCAAGGGAAAGTGCCTCTGGGGAGATTGGCAAGAGGCCACATTTCATCGCAGAGACCTAGAGACCAAATGGTCGCCATGAAGAAGGAAAGCCGGGGTTACACAATGACCAATGATATGGTAAATGCTTTCCTCGCAGAAATAAAATAGGAAGGGAAGTGTTTTTGTTCTCTTCTTGAAAACAAATCAATCTATGAACTTAAGACAAACTTGACTTCCAGTGCTAACAATTCACACTTAAAAACAAAATTATCCTTAAATTAGGAGAGCTTCAAAAGAAAATCCACATCTTTCTAGACTTTTTCCCACTGATTATAAGTGCTGTGTAAACCTGGATTTAATTATACAATGAGCACTGCATCTAGTGCAAGGAGCAGACCACAGACTCCTCTGAGGACTCAGCACATTTCAAAAGAAGGCTTCCCATCAGGTATGGTGGCTCACACCTGTAATTCCAACATTCAAGAGGCTAAGGCAGGTGGATCACCTGAGCCCGGAAGTTCGAGGTCAGCCTGGGCAACAAAGAGACCCCCATCTCTACAAATAATATTTTTTAAATTAGCCAGATGTGATGGCATGCATCTGTAGTCAAGAGGCTACTCAAGAGGCTGAAGCAGAAGGAATCCTGAACGCAGGAATTCAAAGCCAGCCTGGGCTACATATGAGACCCTCATCTCTTAAAAAAAAAAAAAAAAAAAAAGGAGGAGGTTTTCCAAGTGCTCTAAAGTTTTGTGTACTTTTTATCTTAGGTTGTAGATAACATTGAAACACCTAAAAATTAGATGAAAGCAAATTTATACAAGTTTGTATATATATAATTACATATATACAATTTATATACCAACAATTCCATACAGAAAAGTTCATCTAAAAAGATAATACCACATTTAACTCCTTCCACAGTATCAGCTCTCATACAAGAAATTTCTTTACCAAGCAAAATTATTTTGGTAATTTTAAAAACAGGCTGGGCACAGTGGCTCGTGCCCATAAATCCAGTAATTTGGGAGCCAAGGCGGGCAGATCACTTGAAGCCAGGAGTTCAAGACCAGCCTGGTCAACATGGTGAAACCCCATCTCTACCAAAAAATACAAACATTAGCCAAGTGAAGTGGCATGTGCCTGTAGTCCCAGCTACTCAGGAGACTGAGGTGGGAGAATCGTTTAGAACCCAGGAGGTGGAAGTTGCAGTGAGCCAAGATCGTGCCACTGCACTCCAGCCTGGGAGACAGAGTGAGATCCTGTCTCAAAAAAACAAACAAAAACACATTACATGATAGCTGTTCATAACCATACTGTCAAAAGTACCTTTAATACTTCTTAAAAATTCATAAACATTTTAGTGGCTGGAGTGACATGCATTCTTCCAGGAAAAAAAAAATCACATCATTCACACAATGATGTATCTATTAAACCACGATGTTGACATAAGAACCTTACGTTCAGAGTGAAACCAACCAGAGGTAATATTCATCCAAATAATCCAACACACATGACATTAAAACATCAAGATCAGGTTGGGTGTGGTGGTTCACGCCTGTAATCCCAGCACTTTGGGAGGCCAAGGTGGGCAGATCACTTAAGGTCTGGAGTTCGAGACCAGCCTGGTCAACATGATGAAACCCCATCTTGACTAAAACTACAAAAATCAGCCAGGCGTGGTGGTGTGCACCTGTAGTCCAAGCTACTTGGGAGGCTGAGGCAAGAGAATTGCTTGAACCCAAGGGGCAGAGGTTGCAGTGAGCTGAGAGTGCGTCACTGCACTTCAGCCTGCGTGACAGAGCAAGACTCCATCTCCAAAAAAAAAAAAACCCAAGATCAATTAAAATACAGCATTACTGAATCAATAAGGTCATCTGTTGTACAATAAACCCCAAAAGTCCTTACACAGAATTGGTGATAAAAAGCATATTTCTCAAGTACTGTGCTTTCACATGACTTTGAGCAGATAGCCTGCATATGCACTTTCATACGGAGAGGTCTGGGGCTTTGTCAGGGTGGCCCGTTCATACCAGAAGGGGCAAGAGGAGGGTTCCTGAGCAGCTTGGAAGCCAAGCCTCGTAACAGCCTGCACTGCCTGCGTCTCTTCCCCCGGCCGCTCCTTTTCTTCTCCCCGTCACAATCCAGCCTGGGTCCCGCTGGATGGCTGCGAGGAGCTGGACAGGTTGGTTTCTAGGCTTCAACCTCTCCCTTTCCCCAGCTCATCCTCACAGACTATCCTCATGTTCAAGTCTCCCGCACCCCAAAAACCCTTCCCTGAGCCCACAGCACCCTGAACCCACCACCCCAGCTTGCCCTCTCCTTCTTTTCCCATTTTTGTTCTCAAACAAGGTGCCTGCTTACTGCTGCCATTTTGCACTTCCCCACAGTCTTTGACACCCTGAAATCTTACCTCTCCCTCAAGTCTCTATAACTTTGTTTTGTTTACTATTATTTTACTTTTTTGAGACAAGGTCTTACTGTCACTCAGGCTAGAGTTCAGTGGCACAATCATAGCTCACTGAAACCTCAACCTCCTTGGTTCAAAAACCTTCCCACCTCAGCCTCCCAAGTAGCTGGGAGTACAGGCATGCATCACACCTAGTTAATTTTTAAATTTTTTTTGTACAGACGGGGTCTCACTATGTTACCCAGGCTGGTCTCCAACTCCTGGGGTCAGCAATCCTCCCACCTCAGCATCCCAAAGCCGTGTGACTACAGGCATGAGCCACCATGTCCAGCCATAATTTTCTAATTGTTAAATCTAATAGGCATTTTCAGACTTATTACATTTTTCAAAATTAAATGGGATATATGGATCCCTTACAAGGAAAAAAAAAACTATTTTAAGAAAGTCACACTTAGTGGTAAACCATTTCTTTTATATTCAACAAAAGTAGTTTTACTGACTATAAACAAGGAAGGGCAGGTCAGAGGAAATGTGCGGTGCCTTTCACTAAGCAGCTTTAAAACTGGAGGTGCTACCAGGGCAGCCACTCACCGCGGCCCCTGCTGGGGTGTGAATGTGCACAACGCACTTCACGTCCGGGCGTGCAGCATAAATTGCAGAGTGTAAGGTGAAGCCAGCTTGATTTACTCCCAGATTAGTGCTTCCACGATCCACTACATCTCCTTGTAGATTGATCTTAACCTGAAAATTAAAAACAAAACATTTAAATACCAAGAGGACTTCATTTTTCTTTCCTTTTTTTTGATATGGTCTGGCTCTGTCACCCAGGCTGGAGTGCAGTGGTGCAACCTCGGCTTACTGCATCCTCCACCTCCCAGGTTCCAACAATTCGCCCACCTCAGCCTCCCAGGTAGCTGGGACTACAGGTGTGCACCATCATGCCCGGCTAATTTTTGTATTTTTTTGTCGCGTTGGGGTATCGTCATGTTGGCCAGACTGGTCTCGAACTTCTGGACTCAAGCAATCCACCCGCATTGACCTCCCAAAGTACTGGAATTACAGGTGTGAGCCAATGTACCCCACCGCAAGAGGACTTCAAATTACCGTAACTAGAAACCACTGAAACCCAAGGCTACAATATTTGTAACTTCTCTCAAAGGTTTTTCTGTAACTGAACACATCACACAAAACACAGGCTTTCTTGTTTCTTGGGTTTTATATATTTAGCTGATCTGAAGATGTCAAATGACCTAATATGACCTGCACATACAAGCTGCCAAAGAGAAGGACATTCTTACCAAACTGGATGCAGTCACTTCACTGTAAAGAAGCCCAAAAGGTACAACGAGGAAGTGTTCCTGCTCAGAGTTCACTCTGGTCTGTGGGGAAAATGACTGAATTAGCGCAAAGATCCAAGTGAAAGTATTGGCACCTCTTTCAGGCTACAAACTCACAGGTTTGTTTAGAGTGAGCGATGCAGGGAAGTGTTCGTGAACAATGCCTGTCACGAAGCTAAGGGGTACTGGAAGCTTTCCATTATTCTATTGTACCAATTCATCACATATATAAAGTGCTTCTTGCTCACGTTCATGGTAACTGACTTTATACAGGAAAAAAACAGTTCCACACGAGCCTTCTGACAGGTCAATACATTACTGCTGGGTTACTCTATTGTACTTTCTGGTGGCTACCAGTGTCAAAGACAAAAAGGTCTCACCCTCAGGGATATAACAATGAAAACCAAAACTTACAATTTTTTTTTTTTTTTTTTGGAGACAGGGTCTCACTCTGCTGCCCAGGCTGGAGGGCAGTGGCGTGATCATGGCTCACTGCAACTTCTGCCTCCCAGGATCAAGTGATCCTCCCACCTCAGCCTCCCGAGTAGCTGGGACTACAAGTCCACAACACCATGACCGGTAATTTTTGTATTTTGTATAGAGACAGGGTTTCACCATGCTGGCCAGGCTGGTCTCAAAAACTCCTGGGCTCAATTGATCCGCCTGCCCTGGCCTCTCAAAGTGCTGGCATTATAGGCATGAGCCCCTGTGCCTGGCCAAAACTTACTTTTGAAAAGTCAAACAGAACGTCCTTTTTTTTTTCTCCTTGCTGCAGTAGACATTGACAAAATGAATTTTTAAAAATACTTAACACCTAGGCTGGGCACTGTGGCTCAAGCCTGTAATCCCAGCACTTTGGGAGGCGAAGACAGGTGGATCACTTGAGGCCAGGAGTTTGGGACCAGCCTGGTCAACATGGCAAAACCCCATGTCTACTAAAAAAAAATAAAATATACAACTTAGCCGCGTGTGGTGGCAGGTGCCTGCAGTCCTAGCCACTCAGGTGGCTGAGGCACGAGAATCACTTGGAACCCAAGAGGCAGAGGTTGCAGTGAGTCATGATCATGCCACTGCACTCTAGCCTGGGTGACAGATAAGACCCTATTTCAATAAAATAAAATAAAATAATAATTAAAACCAACCTGTAGGATGTTGAACAATCATTTTTTATTTTTATTTTTTTGAGATGGGGTCTCACTCTATTGCCCAGGCTGTAATGCAGTGGCACGATCATGCTCACTGCAGCCTCAACCTCCTGGCTCAAGCGATTCACACATCTCAGCCTCCTGAGTAGCTGGGACTACAGGCACAAGTCATTAAGCCTGGCTATTTTTTAAATTTTTATTTTGGTAGAGATGGGGTCTCACTAAGTTGCCCAGGCTGGTCTTGAACTCCTGAGCTCAAGCAATCCTCCTGCCTCAGCCTCTCAAAATGCTAGGATTAGAGATGTGAGCCACTGTGCCCAGCATAATCCATTTTTTAAGTCTCTACAACACCACATCCTCATTGCCTTCGTTGGTTTGTCTCTTCATACAGTATGTTCTTCTCTCCACAGTAATTCAGACTTGGTTTACACTATGCATCGAGCATATGCTAGGCACTAGGAA
The DNA here is from genome assembly GCF_002776525.5 of Piliocolobus tephrosceles. Taxonomy (NCBI): domain Eukaryota; kingdom Metazoa; phylum Chordata; class Mammalia; order Primates; family Cercopithecidae; genus Piliocolobus; species Piliocolobus tephrosceles. The sequence goes on from NC_045436.1 coordinate 181,785,320, forward strand.
TACAGCAGTAAAAAAGAAGAGACCTGCCCTCAAAAATATTCAATCTAGTTTTTATAATGATCTTGGTATAGGCTCAAAAGGCTTCCTAAAGATTAAGTTCAAACACATCTACTGCTGGGTTAAGGAACCCAGATCCTAACTGGGGTCAGATAGGTGGGGCTGAGTGTTTGTTGAAAAGGACTTAAGGTGTTTAGTCCAGCTTCCTAACCCACATAGTGATCTCTTCTGTAGTGGCCCAAATCGAAGTACACCCAGGGTCTGCTTGTTCTAGTTTCGGTGATGGGGATGCTCACTCCAGCCTCCCTCATTTCGTCATTCAGGAAAGAAATGGCCACCTACTCAATGAGAGCCCACTACGTCATGGGTGCTGAAGCACTATGACAAACAGCTGCTGGAGAGACTTAAGGATTAAAACGTTCTTTCTAGCACTGAGAAGAAATCTGTTTTCCTGTGTTTGTCACCACTGCCTCTAGTATATAACACAGAACAAAGTCTAACCCCCTTCTACAATCTAATTTTCAGGCATCTGAATCTATCCTGTCTCCCTTTATATGATCCTTAGGCTAAACTCACCTGATTGCCTTAATAGAGCATAACAGGGTTAAGAGCACAAAATCCAAAGTCAGATAAGATTTAGGTTCAAATCCTAGCTCTGCCAAGAACTGGCTATGGTGTTTTGGGCACCCTGTTTTCCTCATGACTAAGTGGGGGTGCAAAGAGCCTGTGTCAACAATAAAGCTTCCAATAAATGGCATCTCCCCATTATTACCATCATTAGTGGTAGTGGGAGCAGCAACAGTAAATCATTGCTGGGGTCATTTACATGGATGGTGAACTACAACACCCAGTCTATATAAATCTCTATGACCCACTTCTTTGCAAAGTTGAGTCAGCCTTGCTTTCTATTTCCTAAAGTCAGCTCCTTTATTCTTTTTTTTTTTTTTTTCCTGTTTTTGAGACAAAGCTCATTCTCTCGCCTGGAGTGCAGGGGCATGTTATCAGCTCACTGTAACCTTTGCCTTCCGGGTTCAAGTGATTCTCCTGCCTCAGCCTCTGAGTAGCTGGGATTACAGGCACACCATGCCCAGCTAATTTCTGTATTTTTAGTAGAAACAGGGTTTCACCACGTCGGCCAGGCTGGTCTCAAACTCATGGCCTCAAGTGATGTGTCCACTTTTTCTGGCCTCCAAAAATGCTAGGATTACAGGCGTGAGCCACTGTGCCCAGCCTCCTTTATCTTAAAAAGCATGCGGACTTTTTTCTTTTTTCTTTTTTGCTTAAATAGAGACAGGGTTTCACTATGTTGCCCAAGCTGGTCCCAAACTTTTGACCTCAAATGATCCTCCTGCCTTGGCCTCCCAAAGTGCTGAGATTACAGGCAGCAGTCACTGCACCTGGCCCATGCTGACCTTTTAAACTATTTAACACAAAAGTAAGCAGCTGTCTTAATTCCTAAGTTCAGTCAAAAAAAACATAAAACAAGGGATCTGTGTATATACTGGTTGGAATGAAGAAAAATACGGAAGAAAATAAGAAAAGATTAAGTTTCAGATTTTTTTTTTTTTTTGCTTATTTTAAAAGCCTTTATTTTGAAAACACACATACAAGGGTATTTAGAAGATAAAAGACAATGTAAGTGTAAGTCAAACATCCACGTATCTATCAATTAGCTTAAGAAATACAGTAATTCTAGTAGCCAGGCACGGTGGCTCACGCCTGTAATCCCAGCACTTTGGGAGACCGAGAAGGGTGGATCACGTGGTCAGGAGATGGAGACCATCCTGGCTAACACGGTGAAACCCCGTCTCTACTAAAAAATACAAAAAAAATTAGCCGGGCGAGGTGGCGGGCGCCTGTAGTCCCAGCTACTCGGGAGGTTGAGGCAGGAGAATGGTGTGAACCTGGCAGACAGAGCTTGCAGACAGCCGAGATCGCGCCACTGCACTCCAGCCTGGGTGACAGAGCAAGACTCCGTCTCAAAAAAAAAAAAAAAAAAAAGAAAAGAAAAGGAAAGAAATATAATAATTCTAGTTATCTCTGAAGCTGTTTCTCTTCCCTCATAACCCAAAAGTAACCACTATTCAGAATTATGTATTAAGCATTCCCTTTTTTCTTTACAGTTTTCCCAGTCATCCCTAAGCAATTTATTGTTTAATTTTTACCTGCTTATTAACTTTACATAATTGAAATCATACTGTTTTTCACTGACTTTTTCTCAACATTATTTTTGTGATTCCTCCAGATTATGACCAACATGACTATAATTCATTTTCACTGCTGTATAGTATCCACTCAATGAATACACTACAATTTATGAATCTATTCTTCCATAAGTGGATGTGGTTTCAGTCGTTGCTATTAAAAACTATGCTGCCATAAACATTCTTATACCTGTCTCCTACTGTACGTATTCAAGTTTCTCTAGCATAATAAACTAGGAAGTAACACCAAGTTATTTTCCAAAGAGCCCAATTGAAGATACAGTCCTCCAGTAGTAAGTACATGATAGTTCTGTGCATCTACAACCATCTTTTTTTTTTTTTTTTTTTTGAGACAAGAGTCTTGCTTTGTCGCCCAGGCTGGAGTGCAGTGGCCAGATCTCAGCTCACTGCAAGCTCCGCCTCCCGGGTTTACGCCATTCTCCTGCCTCAGCCTCCCGAGTAGCTGGGACTACAGGGACCCGCCACCTCGCCCGGCTAGTTTTCTGTATTTTTTAGTAGAGACAGGGTTTCACCGTGTTAGCCAGGATGGTCTCCATCTCCTGACCACGTGATCCACCCTCCTCCGTCTCCCAAAGTGCTGGGATTATAGGCGTGAGCCACCGCGCCCAGCCGATCTTTTTTAAAAATTAAAATCTGATGTCTGGGACCAGGCGCGGTAGCTGACGCCTGTAATCCCAGCGCTTTGGGAGGCCGAGGCAGGCAGATCACGAGGTCAGGAGTTCGAGACCAGCCTGCCCCATATGGTGAAACCCTGTCTCTACTAAAAATACAAAAATTAGTGGGGTGTGATGGCACGTGCCTGTAGTGCCAGCTACTCGGGAAGCTGAAGCAGGAGAATCGCCTGAACCTGGGAGGTGGAGACTACAGGGAGCAGAGATCATGCCACTGACTCCAGCCTGGGTGACAGAATGAGACTCTGTCTCAAAAAAAAAAAAAAAGAAAAAAATCTGGTATCTATGCCATTTGTGATATGAATTTATAATGTCCTGGTTACTAAATGATTTCGGTAACTTTTCATATTTTTATAAGGCATTCTTAGCTCCCCTTCTGTGAAACTCCTTTCTTGCCTTTTGTCCATTTTATACTGGTTTGTCTTTTTCTTACTGACAGTTATCTATTCCAGATATGATTTCTATTTTTTTTTTTTTTTTGGTGTTTTGAGATGGAGTCTCACTCTGCCGCCCAGGCTGGAGTGCAGTGGCACGATTTCAGCTCACTGCACCCTACACCTCCCAAGTTCAAGTGATTCCTGTCTCAGCCTCCGAGTAGCTGGGATTACAGGCGCACGCCACCATGCCTGGCTAATTTTGTATTTTTAGCAGAGACGGAGTTTCACACGTTGGCCACATTAGTCTCAAACTCCTGGCCTTAAGTGATGTGCCCAACTTGGTCTCCCAAAGTGTAGAGATTACAGGCGTGAGCCACTGCACCCAGCCCCAGCTACACGTGAGACAAACCTTCCAGGTTGCAGCTTTTATTATTACTGTCTTTATGGTATCTTTTATTTTTTTTTTTATTTTTATTTTTTTGAGACAGGGTCTCACTCTGCTGCCCAGGCTGGAGTGTAGTGGCGCAATCTCAGCTCGTTACAACCTCTGCCTCTAGGGTTCAAGCGATTCTCCTGTCTCAGCCTCCCCAGCAGCTGGGACTACAAGCATGCCGCCATGCCTAGCTAATTTTTTTTGTATTTTTTGGTAGAGACAGGTTTTCATCATGTTGGCCAGGCTGGTCTCAAACTCCTAACGTCTGGTGATCCACCCACCTCAGCCTCCCAAAATGCTGGGATTACAGGCGTGAGCCACCACACCTGGCCTATGTTATCTTTTAATAAGGAAAAATTTTGTTTACTTTAAATGTAGACAAATTTAACCATCTTTTCTTTTATGACAAGTGATTTTTGTATCACAAGACATCTTTCCTTAGGCCAGAGGTTCAAGGCCAGTGGTTTTCACCTATATTAGTCCTAAAATTGTTAAAGTATTACGTTTCACATTTAATCTTTAATTCACTGGGATTGCTTTGTAATTATGTATAGTATAGAAGTCTCATATAATTATTTCCACTTGTGACTTTTCTACCCAAGCGTCCCAACACCCGTCATTGCCAAGTTCGTCCCCCATTCCGCTGAGCTGCAATGCCGACCCCGGCATTTCTGTTTCAATGCATGCAATTCGGTCCCACTGATCCATCTGCATCTTCCTTTGCCCAAAGGACACTATATTAATTACCACCACTTTATATTAAGTTTGACATCTGGTAGGAAAAATCTCCTTGCCGAGCTGTTCTTCAGGAGTGTCTTAGCAATTTTTGTTTTTCCCCCAAGACGGAGTCTTACTCTGTTGCCCAGGCTGGAATACAGTGGCACGATCTTGGCTCACTGTAAGCTCCGCCTCCCGGGTTCACACCATTCTGCTGCCTCAGCCTCCCAAGCAGCTGGGACTACAGGCGCCCGCCACCACGCCTAATTTTTTGTATTTTTAGTAGAGATAGGGTTTCACTGAGTTAGCGAGCATGGTCTCGATCTCCTGACCTTAAGTGATCCACCCACCTTGGCCTCCCAAAGTGCTGGGATTATAGGCGTAAGCCACTGTACCCGGCCGAGTGTCTTAGCTATTCTTGGCCTTCTGCTCTTCCATCTTAACTTTAGAAGCATGCTGTCAGGTTCCACATTTTAAAAATATTACAGAGCTGTTTTTTTGGTCAGTCATTTCTCTTTTGTCTATATATATATATATATATATATATGCACATATTTCATATAGCTGTAAACAGTATACATTTCATATTTTCTCATTTCTAATACCTTTCATTTTTCATGTTTCACTTGTTCTACATAATTTTGTAACTGTTTTTCATAGTATACAACATTTTCTCAAATTGATATTGAATAACTGAGCCATTTCCTATCTACTTCTGAATACTTAAGGATTCTTAAAATATTTCATTATTGGCTGGGTGCAGTGGCTCACGCCTATAACTCTAGCACTTTGGGAGGCCAAGGTGAGTGGATCACTTGAGGTCAGGAGTTCAAAACCAGCTTGGCCAACATGGTGAAACGCTGTCTCTAGTAAATATACAAAAAAATTAGCCGGGTGTGGTGGCAGGTGCCTGTAATCCCTGCTACTTGGTATCCCGAGACAGGAGAACTGCTTGAACCCAGGAGGCGGAGGTTGCAGTGAGCCAAGATCATGCCACAGCACTCCAGCCTGGGCCACAGAGCGAGACTCTGCCTAAAATAATAATAATAATAATAATTTCATTATTACAAATAATGCTGGGCTGGGCACAGTAGCTCACACCTGTAATCCCAGCACTTTGGGAGGCCGAGGCAGGCAGATCACTTGAGGCCAGGAGTTTGAGACCAGCCTGGCCAACATGACGAAACCCTGTCTCTACTAAAAATACAAAAATTAGCCAGTGGCATGGTGGTGTACACCTCCACATGGTGGCACATGCCTGTTCCAGCTACTTGGGAGGCTGAGGCAGGAGGATCACTTGAACCAAGGCAGTGGAGGTTGCAATGAGCCGAGATTCCACCACTGCACTCCAGTCTGGGTGACAGAGAGACCCTGTCTCAAAAACAGTAATAATAATGCTGTAATTAATATAATAATGTTTCCCTCTCTACTTATTTTAACATTTATTTCCAACTGTAAGCTTAACAGATCTATTAATACATATTTTAATTTTACAGGCTTAAAACATTCAATTCTCTGAATCTAAAGCAAAAAGGAGAAAGTGCAAAATTACAAACATCGAGTAAAAATAGAGGACATTTTGAAGTCAGTTTCCTTTGCAGTGGTCCCTCCCCGTCAGACCAGCACTGCTCTCCGTGTGTGTGTCTCTTCCCACACATGTACTGCCCCTTCTCTGTGTACGAAGAATGAGACTCTCCTGTTGCAGACCAACACAGTACCCAATTCAGTACCTCCAGAGGAGACCACTATCACATCCCTGAAGCACAGGGCACTGGTCACAAAGGTGGGTCCAGACCATCACCTCGGTGCTTAGCATTCTCTGGAATCCAGAATGGAGTTGAACGAGCACCAGCCAGGTTCTGCAGGTGTGAAGCCTTGAAGGTATTCCACTGACATCAGGACGGACAGGCCAAGCCATCAGCTAAGAGCCACCAAGAGAGGAAGCCCAGTACACTGTGCTAACTGGGCCACCCGGTCTTGTCCCCCTTCCCCCAGTCCCCACAAACACTTCTCCAAATCCAATGCAATCTTAAAACAAAGATCTGCTTCAGACAATCATCTCCAATCTTCTAACACCTACTAGCAAATTTAAATCCCTTTAGCAGAAAATCCCTATGACCCTCTTTAAAGGGCAGAATGACCTGCTGTCACTTTTTGTTGATACTGTTAGTATTTGCTTTTCTGTTAAGCATCTGTACCATACCTAGATTGTAAATAAGAAATGGATGCCATAATAGTAAAACAAAATAAACCAACACCTTTCTTCCTTAAGGATTCTCTAGTTCTAGTTTATAAGACACAGGAAACATTTTAGGTAACTTCATTTCTATTTGGTATTAAGCCCCATGGTGATAATTTACAGAAGAGTAAACACTTATGTTTTAATTTTGCCAATTCTTAAACAATTAAAGGAGGAGAAAACAAACAATTTAACCAATTCAAACTTACTTAATCAGCGTTCAAAATAGGACTAGGCAAACAGCATTTTAAAACCTGCAAAGAATGTGAAGCTGTTATTACAGCTAGGGATTACATTTCCTATCACAGCTGTAACATTTTCATGGCACTAATCTTCAGGCAACCATTTAGCATTAAATCTCCACTAGAGCATTCTGTCAAGTATAATTAGATGACAGAGGCCAGCAATTTCCCTGTAGCTACCAGGAAGGGAGCTGGCATTTGTGCTAGGCTAACTGGACCCACACATCAAATGTCAAAAGGTCCCAGCAAGCTCTTGTTCACAATCTTACTGAAGTCACTTCAGTTGAGCAGGGGGTTTCATTCAGTTTTTCACCTGACATAGGTTTACTGCATGCCTACTCTGTGCCATGGGCCCTGGGGCCACAGCAGAGACCACAACAGAGGCTCTCCCTGTGGAATTTATATTCCTGTGGGCAGAGAGGGACAGTTACAGCTAAACATACAGAATGGATGGGGGTAACTGCTACAGGGAATAAAGCAGCAGTGACATTCTACACAGAGTGAGCGTGCTGCACACAAGAGCACGACATGGTAAGGCTTGCATTTTGAAAAGTTCATTTAAGCGGAAACAAGAACAGATGGATGGAAGCCAACTCAGTCTCTCTGGCAGAGACCAATATCAAGTCCCAGAGGCACAACACACTAACCACAAGGTGAGCTCCAGACCATCACCTCAGGAGGCTTAGCATTCCTCTGAGTCCAGAATGGAGCTTAACAAAGCACTGCTAGTTATGAGTCCACGTGTGGAAAAATCTACGTGCGTGTGAGTACGGAGGAAATGCTTCAGCAAACTCAACAGCGCACACACTGCTTGCCTCGAGGGATGCAAGTATTGGTGAAATTAGGCATCTGTATAAGGTACACTTGATACAAACAGCAGGCACTGTACTAACAACTTAAAATATCCTTTAAAAGAAGTGACATGAAAACAAACAGAAGACTGGAACAAGTTTCAAAACCAAAGGAAGGAAGCAGTTCAAAGGAAGAAGCGATCTCTACCAACGAGTGAAGGAACAGAAGAACCCTGGCAATGCACTGGGAATCTAAGAAGGCAGGAAGGGTGGAATTCCAAGTCAGGGGAGCAAAGTCTGGCCACAGGCAGAAGGCAGGATATTGTAACAGGTGGTCAAGTGTACAGAATGGCTACAAATGTCAGTAAGGGTACCCACTTTTTCTGTGACATGATGAGGTCATTTGGTGGAAGAAAGAGGTCAGGAGTCTCAAAGATAGTGGAGAAGGCTTGAATGCTAGTGAGGTTGGAAGACAGATGAGTTCTGGTTGCCAGGCTGTCCTGGGTCCATTTGAGATTTGGGTGGATCTATGGAGAAAGGCACTAGGCACTGCTGGGAGGGCTTCCACAGCAGGATTTGGCTGCTCAGAAGCTGGGGGGGATAGCACCGGATTGGCAGAGTATGACTGAAATGAGGGACCAGGAAATACAAGATGGACAGAGTAGGGAGTGAACAATAGGCTAATGGATTGGGATGAAAAAGTGACCGTCCACAAGGGAAGGACTCATGTTGTCCACTGATAAAACCCCAGTTAGAACAGCACTTGGTCCAGAGAAAGCAGATACCCAGAATGAAGGAAAAGAGATCCTAATAATGTTGAAAAATAGTTAAAACTGGAATAGCTGAAGAAATAAGTTTGAGAGATGGAAGGCTTTGGTCAGACTCAGAAAGAAAACATCATCATTCTTAGCTTTTTAAGCATAAAAATAATTTTAGAAACTGTGTATAATCTGGTAAACACTTAGTTGTTTTATTAGGTTAGCATGCAAGAAAGAAATTTTCAAGAACTGCTATTCCTGTAACTTTTAACCCAAACTGGCTGATTTTCAGGTTATCAGACTCTGTAGTCAGGAATCAGAAGAGGTATTCCTAGACTTACTGAAGCTCAGCCTGCTTTCCTCTTCTCCTAAATGGAAAGAGATGATGCCAGACACAAAATATTTCATTTATCTTTCAGTTACTACCCCATTTAATACTCACTGTGATATGATTGTAGATAAGCTGAGACCACCCAAAGAGATCTGCTAGTCTATAAAACGCTGCCAATTTACACCGCAACAACTTCTCTCCTTTGTCATACGCAATCGAATCAGATCCTCTAAGATCGTTCACAGGAGTCACCATACCAAGACCTGAAATACAGAAAAACAAAACTCAGCCAGGTGCAATGGTATACGCCTCTAGTCCTAGTTACTCAGGCTAAGGCAGGAGGATCACCTGAAGCCATCCATGAGTTTGAGGCTGTAGTGCTTATGTTCGCAGCTGTGAACAGCCAAGGCAACAAAGCCAGACTTATCAAAAAGCCTCAAAGATTAACATTTCTTATCAAATGTAAATCAAATACTAATGGTTCTGAGATATTTATCTTCCACATTAGGCAATAAAGTCTTGACAACTTCAAAGACACTTTCTTTTTTTTTTTTTTTTTGAGACGGAGTCTCGCTCTGTCGCCCGGGCTGGAGTGCAGTGGCCGGATCTCAGCTCACTGCAAGCTCCGCCTCCTGGGTTTACGCCATTCTCCTGCCTCAGCCTCCGGAGTAGCTGGGACTACAGGCGCCAGCCACCTCGCCCAGCTAGCTTTTTGTATTTTTTAGTAGAGACGGGGTTTCACCGTGTTAGCCAGGATGGTCTCGAACTCCTGACCTCGTGATCCGCCCGTCTCGGCCTCCCAAAGTGCTGGGATTACAGGCTTGAGCCACCGCGCCCGGCCAAAAGACACTTTCATAATGACTGTTTTCCAATACTAACACAATTAAGTTAGAAATCAATAACAAAAAGATAGCCAAATTTGTGGGGTGCAGTAAAGAGTGCTTAAAAGGAAATTTACAGCATTAAACGTATACAGTAGAGAAAAGTGTTTTTAAGGCTTTTTGATTAAAGCAAAAGTTGAATCTTTGAGAAGATTAAAAATAAAATACAAATAATAAAATAAGATAAACCTCTAGCCAGACTTAACAAAAGACAGGAGATAGAAACAACCAATATGGGCCGGCCACGGTGGCTCACGCCTATAATCCCAGCACTTTGGGAGGCCGAGGTGGATGGATCACAAGGTCAGGAGATCGAGACCATCCTGGCTAACAGGGTGAAACATCGTCTCTACTAAAAATAAATACAAAAAATTAGCCGGGCGTGGTGGCGGGCACCTGTACTCCCAGCTACTCGGGAGGCTGTGGCAGGAGAATGGCGTGAACTCAGGAAGCGGAGTTTGCAGTGAGCGAGATCGCGCCACTGCACTCCAGCCTGAGAGACAGAGCAAGACTCCATCTCAAAAAATAAAATAAAATAAAATAACCAATATGAAGAAGTGGAGAGAGGACATACTACCCATCCTACAGACATTAAAAAAATAATAAAGGGATTACACAAACAACTATACCAGCAAATTATTTAACTTAGATGAAACAGACAAATTCTTTCAAAGATAAAAGCTACCAAAGTTCACTCCAGAAGAAACAGATATCCTGAATAGCTATGAAGCAAAACTTACAGTTAAAAACATCCCCACAAAGAAAACTCTAGATCCAGATGACTTCACTGTCAATTCTGCAAAACCTTTAAGGAAGGAAGAATACCAATTCTACATAAACTCTTTCAGAACACCTTCCAACTTATTCTTTTTTTTTTTTTTTTGAGACAGAGTCTCGCTCTGTGCCCAGGCTGGAGTGCAGTGGTGCGATCTTGGCTCACTGCAAGCTCCACCTCCCAGGTTCACGCCATTCTCCTGCCTCAGCCTCCTGAGTAGCTGGGACTACAGGTGCCTGCCACCATGTCCGGCTAATTTTTGTATTTTTAGTAGAGACGGGGTTTCACCATAGCCAGGATGGTCTCGATCTCCCGACCTTGTGATCCGCCCACCTCAGTCTCCCAAAGTGCTGGGATTACAGGCATGAGCCACTGTGCCCGGCCACTTTCCAACTTATTCTATGAAGCCCAGTGTTACTTTGATAGCAAAACCACACAGAGATATTACAAGAAAAAACAGACCAATATCTCTTATGAATAGACACTAAAAAGTTCTTCATGAAATTTTAGCAAATAATACAGTAATATTTAAAAAAGCACACACCCACATCACAACCAACAGGCTTTATCTCAAGGATGCAAGGTTAGTTCAGCATTCAAAAACCAATAAACACTGGCCAGATGCTGTGGCTCACACCTGTTATCCCAGGACTTTGAGAGGCTGAGGCAGGAGGATCACCTAAGGCCAGGAGTCTGACACCAGCCTGGGCAACAAAGCGAGAGAAAAAAAATAAAGGAAAGAAAAAAAGGAAGGAAGGAAGGGCCGGGCGCGGTGGTTCACACCTATAATCCAGCACCTTGGGAGGCCGAGACAGGCAGATCACGAGCTCAGGAGATCAAGACCATCCTGGCTAACATGGTGAGACCCCCGTGTCTCCACTAAAATTACAAAGTAATTAGCTGGGCGGGGTGGCAGGCGCCTGAAGTCCCAGCTACTCAGGAGGCTGAGGCAGCAGAATGGCATAAACTTGGGAGGCAGAGCTTGCAGTGAGCCGAGATCACGCCACTGCACTCCAGTCTGGGTGACAGAGGGAGACTCTATCTCAAAAAAAAAAAAAAAAAAAAAAAGGGAGGG
>NC_045436.1:181797231-181860619 GCF_002776525.5 Piliocolobus tephrosceles
AGGAAGGGGAAAGAAAAAAGGGAGAGGAGAGAGGGAAGAGAAGGAAGAGAAAGAAAGAGAGGGTAGAAAGAAGGGAAAGAGAAAGGAGGGAGGGAGGAAGGAAGAACGTGAGGGAGCGAAAGAGAGAAAGAGAAAGGAGGGAGGGAAGGAGGGACGGGAGGGGAGGGAAGGGGAGGAGAGAAAAGGAGAGGAGGAGAAAAATTGGCCAGGCGCAGTGGCTCACACCTGTAATCCCAGCGCTTTGAGAGGCCAAGGCGGGTGGATCTCGAGGTCAGGAGATTGAGACCATCCTAGCTAACACGGTGAAACCCCGTCACTACTAAGAATACAAAAAATTAGCTGGGCATGGTGGCGGATGCCTGTAGTCCCAGCTACTTGGGAGGCTGAGGAAGGAGAATGGCGTGAACCCGGGAGGTGGAGCTTGCAGTGAGCCGAGATGGCGCCACTGCACTCCAGCCTGGGTGACAGAGCGAGACTCCATCTCAAAAAAGAAAAGAAAAGAGAAAAATTAACCAGGCATGGAGGATCCCTTAAGCCCAGGAGTTCAAAGTTGTACTGAGCTGTGATCGTGCCACTGTACTCCAGCATGGGTGAAAGAGCAAGACCTTATCTCTAAATAAATAAATAAACACACAAAACAAACAAAAAAATACCAATAAACATAATTCACCATATCAAACTAAAGAAGAAAGACTAGGTGATCATTTTAACAGAGAGAAAAGAAGCATTTCACAAAATTCAACATCCATTTAGAAGGAAAGTTCTCAACAAATCCAGATAATAACTGCAATGATGTGAAACACACTGACTGTTTAAATCATAAATTCAAATGATACTAAAAAAAAAAACTAATTGTTCATCACTGAAGGATGATGGAAACCAACTTATTATTTTGGAAAGGGATCCTGTCTTTCCTACACAAACTGTACCACCAGGTAACCGAAAGAACTGAAGGGAAGTTTCTCCTGACAGAATATTCTTGCTAATTAATACAGAAGAAATAGGCCAGGTGTGGTGGCTCATGTCCGTAATCCCAGCACTCAAGGAGACTGAGGCAAGTGGATCACTTGCGATCAGGAGTTTGAGACCACCCTGGTCAACATGGTGAAACCAGTCTCTGCTACAATACAAAAATTAGCCAGGAGTGGTGGTGCCTGCCTGTAATCTCAGCTACTCAGGAGGCTGAGGCAGGATGATAGCTTGAACCTGGGAGGTGGTGGTTTGCAGGGAGCTGAGATCTCACCACTGCACTCCAGCCTGGGAGAGAGAGCAAGACGCCGTCTCAAAAACAACAACAAAATAAACGGAATCCACATGAAAACTTTACTGGTGGTGGCCATCTGATTTCAGGATGGAGGCTTCAGCTATGGATTAAATGTGATTCTTAATATTCTACAGATATTAATTACAATATATATCAGATCTGGTGAATGCTATTCAACTTCTAAGAATACCACAGAGGAGACAGGTAAAGAGCAAATGTCAGCACATCTAACAGAAACCAGTACCTTATTTTGGGCACTTGGATTTGACTATCCAACCAGACCCATCCAAGACTAATCCTGTACAATACACGGTGGCTCAGATTAGTTGATGCTTTGTCATGTTAAACATTTACAAACTCGATCGCCATGGCAAAGCTCCATTCTTTTTTTTTTTTTGAGACGGAGTTTCGCTGTGTCGCCCAGGCTGGAGTGCAGTGGCCGGATCTCAGCTCACTGCAAGCTCCGCCTCCTGGGTCTAGGCCATTCTCCTGCCTCAGCCTCCCGAGTAGCTGGGACTACAGGCACCCGCCACCTCGCCTGGCTAGTTTTTTGTATTTTTTAGTAGAGACGGGGTTTCACCATGTTAGCCAGGATGGTCTCGATCTCCTGACCTCGTGATCCGCCCGTCTCGGCCTCCCAAAGTGCTGGGATTACAGGCTTGAGCCACCACGCCCGGCCGCAAAGCTCCATTCTTGCACAGCTGACCATTCCTTGCTCATATTCACCCATCCAGTATTTTTCCTTTGGCTTTTCTTTTAGAATTTCTCTTTCTCACTAGCTAGGACGCAGCAGTGAAGAATGCCAGCTAAGAAATGCTGGCCAGGCAAAACCGACAAACCACTCCACAAGCATTATTTCTGATTAGTTTATTTTAATCTACATAGGGGCTGGGAAGACACATAAAAAGTCATCTGCCTCGGAAATAACAGTCTCACTGGCTAAGAAAAGAGGAGTCTGCAACATTCAAGACGATTTCAGAATTCCAGCCTATCTTTTACTATGACTAACGAAAACATATTAATTTTCAAAATACTCAACTCTGTCATGTTACACAGTTACATGCTCATTTATTTCACATGAGCAATCTTCAGGAAATTTTACCTGAAAACTACAGAACATATATCAAAAATCAGGAACTACTCACTCATGTTTAAGGCAGCCATCCCTCCTTGCGGAGCTGCTGGGTAGACATTTGGTACATTCGTGGTCATAAAATCTGCAATCTGCTGTAATGCCAATAGGCCTGTGGGGTTCTTCCCCTTCTTAAATTGCTCCTGTATCATTGATTCCAATTCTTCACAGAAAGCCTAGTAAAAAATATTAAAACACTGAGATAGCATTTATTTTCTGTTTCTTGGGCAGAGGGTCAGGAGTAGCTATCACATAGACCAATTTTTTGTTTTCATCCAGTGCTGGAAAGGCAAACGGATATCCTCACACATTACTGCTGGGAATATAAACTGGTACATTCTTTTCTAGAAAGAATTTAATACAATAAAAGCTTAAAACTCTGAACAGGAATTCTACTCTTAGGAATCTATTTTAAGGAAACAGTCGAGGAAATGCTCAAAGACTGATTAATTTGGATGTTCATTCCAGCATTATTGATAAAAGGGAAAAACATCCTACATTTCAATCAACAGAGGACTGATAAAATACACTGGGAATGCTATGCATGCGTTCAACATGGAAAGCTAAAAGAACTTAAACGGCATAAAATTGCTCTTGATATATGTTTGAGTGACAATGTTATCAAGCAGTATAACCACTCCTTATTACAGCAAATACATACCTAAAGATAGAAAAAGATTAAAAGTAAATACATTAGCTGGGCGCAGTGGCTCATGCCTGGAATCCCAGCACTTTGGGAGGCGAAGGCAAGTAGATCACCTGAGGTTAGGAGTTCAAGACCAGCCTGGCCAATATGGTGAAACCCCATCTCTACTAAAAATACAAAAAATTAGCCAGGTGTGGTGGTGGGCACCTGTAATCCCAGCTACTTGGGAAGCTGAGAAAAGAGAATTGCTTGAACCCAGGAGGCAGAGGTTGCAGTGAGCTGAGATTGCGTCACTGCACTCCAGTCTAGGTGACAGAGCAAGACTTTGTCTCCAAAAAAAAAAAAAAGTAAATACATCAAAATGTTCATTATAATCCTTTTAGTCATAGAATTGTTAGTAATTTTTCATATTCTACTTTATCCTTTGCAGTACTCTCTTCAAAATACTTTTCAAATTAGTTTTAAATGTGGAAAAAAAACCTAAACATCCATCCTTTATCAAATAATACTAAATCAGGCAAAAAAAAAAGTGCAATTGGATTGATGGTGATTTTATAACAATACAGATAATTTATACTCCCTACCTGCACTAAAATAATTTTTTCACATACCCTTAAATGAAATAAATATCAGCCAGGCACGGTGGCTCACGCCTGCCTGTAATCCCAACACTTTGGGAGGCCAAGGCAGGCGGATCACAAGGTCAGGACATCCAGACCATCCTGGCTAACACGGTGAAACCCTGTCTCTACAAAAAATACAAAAAATTAGCTGGGCGTGGTGGCGGGCGCCTGTAGTCCCAGCTACTTGGGAGGCTGAGGCAGGAGAATGGCGTGAACCCAGAAGACGGAGCTTGCAGTGAGCCGAGATCAGGCCACGGCACTCCAGCCTGAGGGACAGAGTGAGACCGCGTCTACAAAAAAAAAAAAAGAGGCCGGGCGCGGTGGCTCACGCCTGTATCCCAGCACTTTGGGAGGCCAAGGTGGGCGGATCATGAGGTGAGGAGATCGAGACCATCCTGGCTAACACAGTGAAACCCCATCTCTACTAAAAATACAAAAAATTAGCCGGCATGGTGGCAGGCACCTGTAGTCCCAGCTACTCGGGAGGCTGAGGCAGGAGAATGGCGTGAACCCAGCAGTGGAGCTTGCAGTGAGCCGAGATCGCACCGCACCATTGCACTCCAGCCTGGGTGACAGAGCGAGACTCCATCTCAAAAAAAAAAAAAAAAATCTTGTCAAACAGTTATAAATGATATCCAATATGAACATGTAAGTTCACTGGATGTTAATCCACATCAAATTTACTTCTAGTTTGTCACTGCTTGAGCTGAAAACATATTGCAGGAAATTGCCAAGAGACAATCTAAGAATACCTATCACTTGGGGGAAGCACACAACAAATACATGTACTGCTGTTAATTAAGGGTACAATAGAATGTGTCAAGAGCCCTCTGAGGACCCCCTATTTACCAAACCATGACAAGTCATGTCACAGATCATATTTTGTAGTCATACATGAGGAAGGGAAAAGCTGAGAAGTACTCTGACTGCAAGCAAAAAATAAAGAAAAAAAGCAAAACATGGTGATTATTTAGCCATCTTTGTTATCAAAGCACAATGCAATGAGAGAGAAAGAGAGAGAAAGGGAGATATGTGCAAATACAGATAGGCCATGCGCAGTGGCTTCCACCTGTAATCCCAGTACTTTGGGAGGCCAAGGGAGGCAGATCACTTGAGGTTGGGAGTTTGAGACCAGCCTGGCCAACACGGTGAAACCTTGTCTCTACTAAAAATACAAAAAGCCAGGCATGAAAGCTCGTGCCTGTAATCATAGCTCCTTGGGAGGCTGAGGTAGGAGAACCACTTGAACCCAGGAGGAGGAGGTTGTGGTACGCTGGGTATGGTGGTGCACACTTGTAATCCCAGCTACTCGGGAGGCTGAGGCAGGAGAATCGTTTGAACTCTGGAGGTGGAGGCTGCAGTGAGCCAAGATCGTGCCACTGTACTCCAGCCTGGGTGACAGAGTGAGACTCCATCTCATAAAAAAAAGAGAGAGAGTAAAGAGACACAGATGGCATCTCCTGAACATCACTGACAGCACTGGTCACAGGGAAAGCAAAAGCTAAAGCTCCTTGCCTTCAGGAGCCCTCAGTCTGAAAATTCAAAGGATCTATTTCAATGGTTTTCAAATCCACATACAGATCTAGGGAAAGTTCAATTTGACACACACTACTAAGTACCAGGGTGCAGTTTTAGGCGCTAAGGATATACATACTGATAAATAATATGGTCCTTGCCATCCAGAAACTTAAAGCTTGGTAAGGAAGACATAAAAAGAAGAAAACCACAGTACGGGAGCCCTATGCATAAACAGCATTTCAGATGACCTGTACGTGCAGAAAGGACATGTGGCACAGAGCTGAGCTTAGTCCTGAGTGAGGGCCTGGAGCCACCAATCTGGATCTTAACGTCTGGCTCCAGCCAGCTGTCACTAGCCTAAGGACCTTGTGTGTGCCACTTTGATCATAACTCTTGCTGGTTCAACATCCATACTCTCAGCTTGGGACCCTCCCTACCTCTCTGCTTTTGGAGCTTCTCTCCTCCAAAGATCCTGGCACCCAACCCACCTCAGGCTCCCACGTCCATGGTCAGCACTACACCTGCTCATTCCTAGTAACCATGCCTCCTCTTCAATCCCAAAGCCAAGTATGCGCCCTGCAACCACCCCCTCCTAGCATCCAGCTCACTTTCTTCCATCCATTCATCACCCTAACACCTTCTCACCTTTGCTCACCTCCCTGTTCTGAAGTCCCTCACTGGCTTAGATCCATTGTAATGATTACATTGTAATCACTTTTCTGCTAACGCCTCCAAATCTACCAAACCATTTGGCAAAACCTCAAGCCCCAGGCTGGAGTTCAGTGGTGTGATCATAGCTCACTGCGGCTGCAAACTCCTAGACTCAACTGATCCTCCTATCTCAGCCTCCCAAAGCACTGGGACTACAGGTATGAGCCACTGCGCCCAGCCTTGATGGTTACTGTGTTCTAAACCATCTGTGGGCAAGAACTTTACTCTCTTCTCTCTGCATCCCCAGTGCCTAGAACAACGCCTGGCACACACTAGGTGCTACCAGTTTCTCAACTATCCCAAGTCATTTTTACTTAGCTTCTTGCTGTTTTCATGTAAGAAAACTGCTCGAGCCCAAAGTCCAGGTGTTATCCTGATTCTTTTTTTCCCTTTCACTTCTTCCATCCCATCCATCAGCAAGTCCTATTGACACTACCTTCAAAATGAAAGCCATACAAATCTACCTCTTCCTCCCTCTACTATGCCATCTTGGCCCAAGCTGCCATGATCTCTCATTTGGAAGACAGCTTTTTCTCTTGCCCCAGCCAATTTTTACTCTAAACCAAACCCAGATTAATTTTCTTTAAAATTCTATTTGTCCTTTCCCTGTCTGCAGCCCTCCAATGACTCTGCCACACACAGAATGCAATGGAAACTCTCAATCTCAGCAAACACGGCCTTCCAGGAGCTGTCCCTCCTCTCTCCAACGTCACTGCACCTCACTCTGCCACTCCCAGGCTGAACCACATTGTCTGCCTTCTGCCTCTGTGGGCTCATCAAGCCCATCCCTATCCTAGGAATTTCAGGTTAGCTGGTTCCTCAGCCGGGAACATTTCTCCTTTTTTTTTTTTTTGGAGACAGGGTCTCACTCTGTCACCCAGGCTGGAGTGCACTGGCACGATCACAACTCACTGCAGCCTCAGCGTGAGTGAACCTCCCACCTCAGCCTCTTGAGCAGCTAGGACTGCAGGGGCACGCCACCACGCCCAGCTAATTTTCATATTTTTTGTAGAGATGGTGTTTCACCAGGCTGGTCTCAAACTCCTGGGCTCAAATGATCCACCGCCTTGGCCTCCCAAAGTGCTGGGATTAGGCCGGGCGCGGTGGCTCAAGCTTGTAATCCCAGCAATTTGGGAGGCCGAGACGGGCAGATCACGAGGTCAGGAGATCGAGACCATCCTGGCTAACACGCTGAAACCCCGTCTCTACTAAAAATACAAAAAAAAAAAAACTAGCCGGGCGAGGTGGCGGCACCTGTGGTCCCAGCTACCGGGGAGGCTGAGGCAGGAGAATGGCGTGAACCCGGGAGGCGGAGCTTGCAGTGAGCTGAGACCCGGCCACAGCACTCCAGCCTGGGTGACAGAGCGAGGCTCCGTCTCAAAAAAAAAAAAAAAACAAAAAAAAAAACAAAGTGCTGGGATTACAGGCATGGGCCACCATGCCCAGTCAAGCACCCACACCCAGCCCCCTGATTCTTGAAAGACTGGCTCCTTCCTGTCATTAAGTTCAGATTAAACCTTCTCACCTGAGAACGGCCTTTCTGAGAGTGTCACACTTAATCTAATCGTCCTACTACTGTCTGCACTGCCCTTCTGCTTGTTCTTTATTGTTTATTTCCTTCAACGAGAGCGTAAAGACCGAGACTTGATCTGGGTAGCTACACAAGCAACATTTATGTCGAAATTCGCCAAGCTATATACTTAAAATTTGTGTGCGTTATGTAAGTTACACCTCAGTAACAACAACTAAACAAAATCTACTAAAGGCCTTGTATGTCTAGTTTACTGCTAAATCCCCAGTTCCTTAAACAGCACATAAGAGACGATCAACATCTTTTTTTTTTTTTTAAGAAAATCAGGCCGGGCGCGGTGGCTCACATCTGTAATTCCAGCACTTTGGGAGGCCGAGGCGGGTGGATCACGAGGTCAGGAGATCGAGACCATCCTGGCTAACACGGTGAAACCCCGTCTCTACTAAAAAAAAAAAAAAATACAAAAAACTAGCCGGGTGAGGTGGCGGGCGCCTGTAGTCCTAGCTACTCGGGAGGCTGAGGCAGGAGAATGGCCTAAACCCGGGAGGCGGAGCTTGCAGTGAGCTGAGATCCGGCCACTGCACTCCAGCTTGGGCGACACAGCGAGACTCCATCTCAAAAACAAAAAAAAAAAAATCAGGCCAGGTGCAGTGGCTCACACCTGTAATCCCAGCACTTTGGGAGGCCGAGGTGGGTGGATCACGAGGTCAGGAGATCGAGACCATCCTGGCTAACACAGTGAAACAGTGAAACCCTGTCTCTACTAAAAATACAAAAAATTAGCTGGGCGTGGTGGCAGGCACCTGTAGTCCCAGCTACTAGGAAGGCTGAGGCAGGAGAATGGCGTGAACCCAGGTGGCGGAGCTTGCAGTGAGCCCAGATCGCGCCACTGCACTCCAGCCTGGGTGACTGAGCAAGACTCCATCTCAAAAAAAAAAAAAAAAAAAAAATTTCAATGATTTTCTGCCAAATGACACTCCCCTGATACGAAGGGGCATAGCAAGAACAAATCAGAAGAAGGGACAAAAAAGGATGAAGCATACACAAAGGCAGCAGCATCAACATGAGAAAACTATGCAGATACAACTACTTGACTGAAAGGTGCAATCTGGAAAACACTCAGTTGGGCATGACTATGACTCAAAATGCTGACTCTAACTAAAGGTATCAATCAACAAGCAGGTACTGTTAGGGCCTACTATATACCCAGGACTGAGCTAGGGTTTTTTTGGTTTCTTTTTGAGACAGTCTCAGTCTGTTGCCCAGGATGGAGTGCACTGGCACAATCTCTGCTCACTGCAACCTCCACCTCCCGGGTTCAAGCGATTCTCCTGCCTCAGCCGCCTGAGTAGCTGGGATTATAGGCATGCGCCACCACGCCAGGCTAATTTTTGTATTTTTATTTATTTATTTATCTATTTATCTATCTATCTATCTATCTATCTATCTATCTATTTATTTGAGACGGAGTCTCACTCAGTTTTTATTTATTTATTTGAGACGGAGTCTCACTCAGTTGCCCAGGCTGGAGTGCAGTGGCACAATCTCGGCTCACTGCAAGCTCTGTCTCCCGGGTTCATGCCATTCTCCTGCCTCAGCCTCCCGAGTCACTGGGACTACAGGCATCCACCACCATGCCTGGCTAATTTTTTTTTTTGCATTTTTAGTAGACACAGGGTTTCACCGTGTTAGCCAGGATGGTCTCAATCTCCTGACCTCGTGATCCGCCTGTCTTGGCCTCCCAAAGTGCTGGGATTACAGGCATGAGCCATCACGCCTGGCCAATTTTCCTATTTTTAATGGAGACAGGGTTTCACCATGATGGCCAGCCTGGTCTCGAACTCCTGACCTCAAGTGATCCACCCACCTCAGCCTCCCAAAGTGCTGGGATTACAAGTATGAGCCAACGCACCCAGCCTAAGCTAGGTATTTTTTAAATTGTAATTTAAAAATTGCCCCAATATATAGAGACCCTCTGGAAAAGTCGCAAGAGTAAAAAGGAGAAATTAACACTTCCTGTCCTTTACGACACTGAAGATCTTTCATTTATGTTGTCTGATAACATGAACTAAACTGAATTCTTTCAACAACCATATACATATACTCAAGGCACTGATTTCCTGTGATAAGATCAATGAACTATGCCACTTATACAAGAGGGCATAAGACCTGAAGTATGAGAAAAGGAAAGATGACATTTGGTCAGAGAAAAGACTTCTCTTCTTACAGGGCTTTGCAGAATCATGGACACCCTTTTCTTCTGCTCCATCATGTTGAAGTCTTGGCGAAGGTCTGGTGCCATGTTCCTCTCCCTCAAGTACTCTGGGTTGTTCTCATCCACCCGGTCGAAGTACCTCTCCTTGTGAGGAGCTGTGGTCGGGGGTGGTGAGGTCACCACCGCGGCACGAGAATCACCATTCATTGTACAACCTTTCTAGGTTCCTACAGAATCAAAATAAAAGAAATTATTGTTTTCAAATCAATGTCTAACAGTGTTTCATGATGAGCACATGAGCTTGGTAAACACAATCTTCAACAGGAGGATGCAATGACCAACTAACAGTGGAAACCATGACCTGTGAGGCTTCTTTGTGGCCTCAGAGGCACATGGCTGATCAACCACCTCCCACCCTCCCACTAACCAATGGTATGTTTTGTCCTAGCCATTGTTCCAAAGAAGAGAACAAGAGAACAATCTAACAAAGCAATTAAGTCCTCTGAAAAATCCAAAAAGAACTAAACAGTAAACTTTTGACCATGTGATTCTTTACAGACATGATTTGTCCCATACAGACAGATCTGCAGAGTTTATTCCAAAAGAACTTGATTTCTGATTTTTTTTCCCCATAAGGTACCAGCAGTGCTTTTGCAAAGGATCCCCCAAACAGATCAACAGAAGAGAAGCCGCTCACACACAACTCACATAATGGTAAATGTTCCTCCCTAACAGCTCCTTTCATTGCAGGTACTGGCAATGTCAAGATGCTCAGTTTGTTAATAACATAACATGCCAAGATGGCTCAAATTTAAAATTATGTGAATATGGCTACTGACATTACATTCTTTTCTCGGGGGCAGGGGAACAGGGTCTTGTTCTGCCACCAAGGCTGGAGGGCAGTGGCCCAGTCACAGCTCATTGCAACCTCAACCTCCCAGGCTCAAGTGATCCTTCCACCTCAGCCTCCCAAGCAGCTGGGACTACCAGCCTGCACCGCCATGCCTGGCTAACTAAAAAAAAAATGTTTTGTAGAGATGGGGGTATCCCTGAGTTGCACAGACTGGTCTCAAACTCCTGGCCTCAAGCAATCCTCTCACCTTGGCCTTCCAAAGTGCTGGGATTACAGGCATGAGCCACCACGCCCTGTTAGCTTTCAAATGTGCATATGAACCACCTGGGAATTAAATTAGTACACAAATTAAGATTCATTAGGTCTGGAGTGGGGCCTGAAAATCTGCATGGCTCATCAATTCCCAAGTGATACCAATGCTGCTGAACTTGAACCACACTTTGGACAGCAAGCCTATAGAGCAGAGCTTGTTAGGCAAAAAAGATATTTTTATTGTGGAACCAACAGCCAAAGAATCAGCTGAAGAAATTAGCTTTTTTTGTTTAAAAAAAAGATCAATTTGATATTTCTGTTCTAAATGTGAAAGATAAAAATATGCTTAAAGTGGCAGTATTTCTTTTTTTCTTTTTTTTAATTAATTATTTTTTTGAGACAGTCTCACTCTGTTGCTCAGGCTGGAGTGCAATGGCATGATCTCAGCTCACTGCAACCTCTGCCTCCCAGGTTCAAGTGATTCTCTCCTGCCTCAGCCTCCCAAGTAGCTATGATTATAGGCGCGTGCCACCACACCTGGGTAAATTTTTGTATTTTTAGTAGAGACGGAGTTTCACCATGTTGGCCAGGCTGGTCTCGAACTCCTGACCTCAGGTGATCCGCCCACCGAGGCCTTCCAAAGTGCTGGGATTTCAGGCATGAGCCACCGCGCCCAACCACTACTTCAAGAACTTAAAGGCAAAACATGAAAACAACTGGGAACTAAACATCAAAAAAAAAATAAATGAACTAACGACCTCAGTGGAACCTTTTTTCTCTTTGTTTTTGAGACAGAGCCTCATTCTGCCACCCAGGCTGGAATACAGTGGTGCAATCATAGCTCACTACAGCCTGGAACTTCTGGGCTCAAGCAATCCTACTGCCTCAGGCTCCTGAATAGCTGAGACTACAGGCCCACATCGCCACACCTAGCTATTTTTAGTTCTTTGGTAGAGATGAGGTCTCATTATGTTGCCTGGGCTGGTCTCAAACTCCTGGGCTCAAGTGATCCTCCTGCCTTGGACTTCCACAGTGCTGGATTACAGGCATGAGCCCAGCCTGTAATCTCTGAAACTTACTCTTCTCTGAAACTTACTCTTCTAAGTGGAATCTCTGAAACTTACTCTTCTCTATTTATATCTTTTAAATTGTTTAATTTAATCTGGCTACTCAATCCATTTATTGTAAACCTTCCGAAAGAATGACCAAAGAACAAAACAATAAGTTATCTGGCAATATTTCATCAGATGTAATTGAAGCTGAACATTCTGAGCCAATAATAAAAATGTTCTGCTTCAGTGTTTCAAAAAAAAAAAGACCAAAGAAAATCATTGAGTCCCAATTGTAGGCCATCTTCATCGGTAAATAAGGATATGAGGGTATATTTTAGAGGTAACTATGGCTATTTCCTGGTTCCCAGAAGATACTGAAAGACAGGAAACTTTGTAAAAACAACATATTTGAGATAAAGCAGGTATTACTTTCCCCTAGTTACAAATTGCTGTGTGAATGGGATAAGATAAAGACTGCACGCCTGGAGTCTTTATCTTATCCAGGCGTGCAGTCTTTATCTGCATTCCAATAAGGAAGTCTATAAACTTAAATGCTCCATTCCAATAAGGAAGTCTATAAACTTAAATCAAAATCAAAGTATACACATTCTGAGCCCAATTATCAAGATTAAGCACAATTCTACTTTGAAGTACAAACCTGTCCTTCATTTTTATAAATTATGGCTTCAGGTTTCATCAACTTCATTTTCAAGTAAAATCTCTACAAAGAAATTATTATTTGCTGGGCACAGTGGCATACGTCTGTAATCCTGGCACTCTGGGAGGCTGAGGCAAGTGGATGCCAGCCTGGGCAACATGGTGAAACCCCGTTTCCACTAAAAATACAAAAATTAGCTGGGCGTGGGGGTGCGCGCCTGTAATCTCAGCTCCTCAGGAGGCTGAGGTACAAGAATTACTTGAACCCGGGAGGCAAAGGTTGCAATGAGCTGAGTCGTACTGCTGCATTCCAGCCCAAACAGAGTAAGACTCCGTCTTAAAAAAAAAAAAATTAATCAAAAAGTTAAAGAGAGAGAGAGAGAAAGGGAAAAACATGCAAAAAACAAACTTCTGGAACATTTTTTGTAGTATCTTAAAATAAATTTAAACTAATAAAATAAAATAATTTTAAAAGTAGGAACAGGTCAGGTGTGGGGGCTCATGCCTTGTAATCCCAGCACTTTGAGAAGCTGAGGCGGGAGGATCACTTGAGCCCGGGAGTTCAAAGCTGCCCAGCTTACATAGTAAGGACTGCATCTCAACAAAAACATCAAAAAAATTAGCCAGGAGTGATGGCACACGCCTGTAGTCCCAGCTACTCAGGAGGCTGAGGAGAGAGGATCACTTGAGCTGGGAGGTCAAGGTTGCAGAGAGCCATGAAGGCACCACAAAACTCCAGCCTGGGTGACAGAGCAAGTCACTGTCTCAAATAAATAAATGTAACATAAACATTAAAATCTGCTCAATAGCAGATAGAGACTCTTTAGCATAATACAGATAAAAGAGTATAAAACATATTAAGGGGAAAACTATATTTCTTATTCTATTATGTAATGCTATAATTATACACTGGCAAGATGATATAATGGCAAATAAGTTGGAATAAATTCAAGTAAGTTGATTAAAGTACGGATGAATGTTTCTTTATCTCAGTATTCTATAATGTTGCTTTAATTTTACTTATGTAATACATTTTAAGGTTTCACCATCAACAATATATTGACAGCTAAATTAACGAAATCTTTGGGAACAATATTTTCAAATAAACACAGACAACAGAAAACAAAAGTCTGGATGAACCATGACAAATAAGTATGACCTGCCCAAGTGACATCTGCTTCCTCCACATCTCCCATCCCCCCAGATGTCACTCAAATCCAAGTCGTCATCACTCACTTCCCTGGACACTCAACGGCCTCCTCATTGGTTTCTCTACTTCCAGCCTCTTAACAACCCCCACAGCAATCCATTCTCTAAAATCTGGCCCTAGAGAGTTTTAATGTAAGTCAGATCACGTCACTCACTCCTCTGCTTAAAATCTGAGAACTAATATGTGGACCTCAGTAGGATCCTGGTTGAAACAAACTGTAAAATAAAAATCTAAAAGTGACATTTGAGACAACGAGAAATTTGAACACTAGCTAGATTTTGATGGCATTAAGAAATTAGTTTTACATTTTAGGTATAGTATTATTATGACTATATTAGATACAGAAATGTTTCTGGATAAAATGACATCTGAAATGCGCCTAAAACGTATGTGGGGGGAAGGGGAAATGAAGTTACACAAGACTAGCCATGAGCTGATCACTGACGCTGGATGAAGGTTGGTGCAGGACTCATTACACTGTGCTGTCTACTTCGTTTGTGTTTGAAACGCTCCATGATTCTTCTTGCTCTCAGAAGAAAGCACCTCCAGACCTTACATGAGCTGGTCTCTGCCTGCCCTCAGATGAAGATATTTCAGCATGCTTTTTCAGACTGATACTACTGAGATCAGGATGAACAGCCATCTAAGATTAACATCCCTTTTTAAAAAATTTATTTCCATTTTTATTTAATGTTTCCAAATATAAAAAGTCAAGACACTTACACCAACTATCTTAAATGACATAAAAGCAATTCAATGTGTTTAACAATCATTTTTCCCCTTCAGTTCTGCTGCTTTTGTTATGATTGACAGGTAAATTGGATGGCATGTGCCTGGTTAGAAAACATCATCTGTTGGCCAGGCACGGTGGCTCACGCCTGTAATCCCAGCACTTTGGGAGGCCAAGGAGGGGGATCACGAGGTCAGGAGATCGAGACCATCCTGGCTAACACGGTGAAACCCCATCTCTACTAAAAAATACAAAAAAATAGCCGGGCCTGGTGGCGGGCACAGGTAGTCCCAGCTACTTGGGAGGCTGAGGCGAGAGAATGGCGTGAACCCAGGAGGCGGAGATTGCAGTGAGCCAAGATCACACCACTGCACTCCAGCCTGGGCGACAGAGTTAGACTCCCGCAGAAAGAAAAGAAAGAAAAGAGAGAAAGAGGAAGAGGAAGAGGAAGAGAAAAAGAAAGAGAAAGAGAAGAGAGGAAAGAAAGAAAGAAAGAAAATGTCATCTGTTTACAAAATCCGGAATGCAGCACAGTTCCTATTTTGTCTGCAGTCACTTCACAAACTACTTATTTTGATTTTTGTTTAGGAGGCACATGGAACTGAAAATTTTAACTGCCCAATTTTATTCAACTACCCCACAAAAAAACACAAATGACAATCCTAACACTCTTCAATCTTTGGAGGGTTGAGATAGTAGACATTATTTGTTATCTTTAGTAGATTAAACTATTTAGCCTGAAAATGTTAACTTTTTCTCTTAATAGAGATAAATCTCCTTAGGGCCTTTCCTCTAATGTTGCTAGACTGGGTTCCAGGTGCCTAGTGAAGAACCCCTCATGTGATATTTGAAGTGTGAAAACTGTAAGGTACCCTGTTGCATTACACAAATTCTTGCTAGCTGGACAGACTAAGGACAGTTGGTTTGCTAAACGGCATTGAAGAAAATCCTGACGGAACAGCACTATTTAGTCCAAATAACATCCCTTTTCTAATGTCCCAGAAAACACCCCTCTGCCTAGTACATTATTTACTGACCCGGAAATAACAAAGTACAGTACGCTGGAGTATTTTTCTTAGCAGACGTACTGCAGCCCCAGGATGATCCATCTTTATTAATGTGTAACTAAACCTCAGGTCAGAAACCAGACAAATGTTTGCTTCTCTAAAATATATAATGAGGGAATTCTGAAACTTTTGGACAGATTCAATTATTTATTGGCATCTCCCTTCTGGCACAGACATCTTTGCTAATGGTAACTATTCCCAGCATTCACGTGATTTACTTTTTGAGTCCCTAAAGCTGGAACATGAAAACCTAAGGCTGAAACAAGGAAGAAGAGAGCCAAGTGAAAAGGGCCTGCTGGAGGACCCAAAGGATCTTGTCCATTAGAATGCTCTTTGATTGTCAGCTAATAATGAATTACTGCTCCGTGGGAAAAAAGTCAGGAGATAATGAAAGTGGTATCCCCTGCTAGTGCCTTGGCCACCTGGCACCCAACTCCAGAGAGCCTTTGGAATTGTCAATAGGAGACCAAGAAGAGGGGTGATCTCTACAGTATCTTCCCTTATTTCTACTAACTCCTGACACACAATATATTTGCACTGGAGACACTTTCCACATTACATGCAAGGCACCAGAGATTAAAAAATACAAAGAGTAGGAGATGACAGACAAAATTCTCTTAGTGCATGACAGAACTCTACTTACAGTGTATCAGCAGGGGAAAAGTGTCCATGCGTGGGAGGTAGAAAGAAGTGAGAGAGGATGTTATGAGTTGAATTGTGTCCACTCTCCAAAATTCACATGTTGAAGCCCTAACCCCCAGAGTTCCACAGAATATGCCCTTATTTGGAAATAGGGTCGCTACAGATATAATTCATTAAGATGGGGTCCACAAGGCAGACCTCATCCAAAATGACTTATGTCCTTATAAAATGGAAAATGTGGACAAAGAGACACACACAGGGAGAACTAAGTGTAGATGAAGGCAGAGGTTGAGGCAGCGCTTCCTCAAGCCAAGGAATGCCAAGGACTGCCAACCACCAGGCTAGAGAGAGGACGGGGTCCGTTCTCCCTCAGCCTCGGGAGGAACCAGCCCTGCCCACACCCTGATCTTAGACTTCCAGCCTCCAGCACTGTGAGATGACATATTACTGTTGTTTAAGCCCCTGGTCTGTGGCACTTTGTTACAGCAGCCCTGGGAAACTCATACAGAGGGGCTGTCAGGAAAGCTTCACAGAAATGATTTCAGAGGTAAACCATGTGTCTGCCAGGTGGCTTGGGGAAGGCAGCAGTCACCTGGTGAATAAACACCTGTTGAGCTTTAGGGAGTAGCACAGAAGAGTCAGCAGAGTGAGTGCAGTCAACCTTCCTCTGATTTTACACACAGTGCCTGGCACCCAGCAGGTGTTCCACACATTTTTAATGACCTAATTTAACTATTCTCTCTATTCTAAACCTTTCAGCCCCCACTCATTCTCAATATCCAACTCAAATGCTTCCTGCTCTATGAAGGTTTCCCATGCCCGAAGCCTGGCACCTGGCTTCCTGTGTGTCAACATACACCATTCCCACCTCTCCCATGGCCACTTTCAAACAGGACCAAATCATATGCGGATAAATTATCTGGGTACATGCTTGCTCCATCACTGGTCTGTGGGCCTGTGAAATACAGGAACAATACATTTCTAACTCATGTTTGTACAAGGGCCCTGGGGGAGTGTTTTATACATAGCAGGGGCTCAACTGAGACTCTGTTTATTCCTGAAGTAAGGTATTTGCTACAAGGAACATCTAACTTCCCTGGGACAAAGGGCTCCACGAGGTCTGCATCCAAAATGAAACTGCATCGTCAGGAAATAGGCAGTGAAACAGAAGGTGGAGACTTCGCTGGAAAGAGCAGCGAGATTGTAAGCAGACTTGGGGGCTCCAACACTGATGACCAAATGCAGTCAGAGGGCTGGAACAGTGTAGCAGTCAGCACACACCCTGGCCAGCACCCTGAGCAGAAGAGACATGGACACCCTGGCCAGAAATTCATTACAAACACTTGGAAACCCGCAATATTGGCAGGCTGCAGCACCAGCCAACGCAAAGGAAATCCCCGTTATCTACTGGCAGGAGGGAGCCCAACACCTGGCACTATCTCCCAAATCAAACAGCACAACTGTAGTAAGTTCTAACCCCGCACTGCTTACAGTACTAGCCTAATGACGCGGTTCTCCACTACCCTAAAAGAGAACACCTACCTTATGTTGCAGGTTCTTCTTCACAGCTTTAGGCTGACTGAATGTGCCCTGTTTGGGACCTCAAAGCTCAGTAAAAGCCTTTAATTACTCTGATCGGATCATTTCTATTCCTGTGTCTCCGGATGTCCTCTTGCAGAAGAAGCTGCTCAAAAGGTACCTTTCAAATAATCACAGCTGAAGTTACCACTGTTTACTATGTGTGTATTAACTCATTTTTTCTGCAGATAAGGCATGACATGGTTAAGCAGCCAGTCAACAACGGGGTTGTTGGAGTCTGAACTCGGGCTGCCTGGCTCCAGAGCTCCTCCTCCTCCCTCCACGTCACATTCTGACAATCAGGATGTCTCCAATTAGAAACAAAAGCAAAACGTAAAACTGAACCACAGCAAAGTGTCCCAGCCTACTCAAGTGGGTCCTCTTGCTTCCTCGCTGTTTAATGATGAATGGTTAGTTAACGGCTTCCCAGCCTAAATCGTCCACATTTTATTAAGTCTTTTACACAATTATATAGCTGGTGTTTTTCTTTTAACTACAGCATTAATTAATCCTATGGTATATTATGAGAGATATTCCAGTTACTTGCTTAAGGTTGAGAAGGCAGTAAGAAGAGAAGCAAGAATTTGAAATTAAGACTGTGGTTTGGAGACTGCACTCTTAATTGCTTCTCATTAAACTGTGTTCTTGTTGCTGACAACAGGACTCTCCAGTCCAAGGGTCAGTACTGAGCCAAAAATCAGAGGTTGGTTTCACTCACTCCTGTAAAACTTCAATACGTATGGAGTTACCACTCCTGTAAAGTAAAAACAGCTCCCCTCCCAAACTCCAGACCTAATTTTTCCCAAACCCAGTTGAGGAAAATGCAGCTAGAAAATGCAAGGGATCCAGAAAAGTGACCATGATTTGTATAAGGACACTATAAAGACCACTGCAGGGAACAATGTTCTCACACACACTAATTAATCCCAACCACCCTAACAAGATTCCTCCATGTGCAGATCAAAGACTGACTCAGTGTTTTTGTGGGTTTTCTTTTTCAGACTGGGTCTTGCTCTGTCATCCAGGCTGGAGTGCAGTGGTGTGATCCGGGCTCACTACAACCTCCGTCTCCTGGGCTCAAGTGATCCTCCCATCTCAGCCTCCTGAGTAGCTTGGGACTACAGGGGCATGCCACCATTTCCAGATAATTATTGTATTTTTTGTAGAGATGGGGTTTCGCCAAGTTTCCCAGGCTGGTCTTGAACTCCTGGGCTCAAGCAATCACCCACCTTGGCTTCCCAAAGTATTGGGATTACACGTATGCCTGGCTCACAGTTTTAAGTTCCAGAGGTCTCACAATAAAGAAATAGCTGGCTTTTTCAAAACCTAAATCCAAGACTACTTACTCTCAATGCCAAGCTCATCTACTGTACTGCAGCACAGAAAATCAAAACGTAAACACGGGAAGAGCTAGCAGGCACACTGGGGTTCTTCTGTCTAGTTCAGCACCATCTCCCCACCATTTAGCACAGAACAGGCCTCAATAAATATTTGGTAAATGAATGAATGATAAAAAAACACAAAATCATTCTGTATTACTAATTTTCACAAAATTTGTTTTCATTCCCCCCAAAAATACTATTTAAAATAACCTCCAGGCCAGGCACAGAGGCTCACGCCTGTCATCTCAGCACTCTGGGAGGCCAAGGCGGACAGATCACCTGAGGTCAGGACTTCGAGACCAGCCTGGCCAACATGGTGAAACCCCATCTCTACTAAAAATACAAAAAAAAAAAAAAATTAACTGGGTGCGATGGTGCATGCCTATAGTCCCAGCTATTCCGGAGGCTGAGGCAGGAGAACTGCTTGAACCTGAGAGGCGAAGGTTTGCAGTAAGCCAAGATCGTGCTACTGCACTCTAGCCTGGGGGACAGAGGGAGACTGTCTCAAAAAAAATGAAATGAAATAAATAAAATAAAATAAAACATCCAGAATTTTCAGATGGCCCATGAACAAATATCAATCAGTATACTCTTAAACAAGTTTTTTCAAGAAGAAATTCCACAAAGCAGACTGC
The DNA here is from genome assembly GCF_002776525.5 of Piliocolobus tephrosceles. Classification (NCBI taxonomy): domain Eukaryota; kingdom Metazoa; phylum Chordata; class Mammalia; order Primates; family Cercopithecidae; genus Piliocolobus; species Piliocolobus tephrosceles. Next base: position 181,816,930 of record NC_045436.1, read on the forward strand.
AGTTAAGATTTCAGGAGAGGAATCTAGAAGAAATAATTTTATATATCTGCTATCTCGCACTTAAGCAAATAACAGAACCCAAGAGAGACCCTGCTGTAGTTACTATACTAATTCACATATTCTGAGCCACATGTCCTGAACAATCACATGTGGAAAAAAGCAGAACTCGACTTATCTTCTGGCAATGCCAGCTGCTTTCTCTATTTTTGCTCCCTCATTATACTGTTACTGTCCTTCAATTAATATAATATTTTAATTTTTTAACTATACTTTTGTTGAAGTGATTAAATCTTTAAAAATCTTTTTATTGAAACAAAATTTTTTTCTGAATTTTACTCTGTGAGAGTGGTTTGCTAAATAATGGTTTGAGTTGGATTTTACTTTTCTAGAGGGAAGGAAAAGGTGGGGAAGTTTGGCAGGATTGCAGATAAGGGAGATTAAAATACTGACCACAAAAAAACAGGCAGTTTTGACAGAATTTAATAATCAACAACTAAAAGTTCCTAGTTGTGAAGTAGCTGGTTTATCTGGAAGACAAATGATAAAAGAAAGCTTTGAAAATTATAGTAAGGGCTCATAAACTGAGAACACCACAATGGGTAAGTGTACTGAGAAAAATATATTTATTCTGTACACGCAAAGGCTGAAACATGAGATACTTCATTAACTCTGAAACTTCTGAAGATGGTGCCAGGTTTTCCTTTTAGAGCTAGGCAGGAAGCATTTAAAATCACAAAAATAAGCCTAAGAAGACTTGCCAAAGGTATGTTCATTGAAAATTAATTATGTCAGCTGATGGAGACTTGAAAGTCTTTATGCTATCAAGTAATTATGAGTACACAAAATTTTAGACGGTCTAGTCTTCACAAAAACAAGGAAATACTGTCAGGCAGAAAAAAAAAAAAAAAAAGAGAAAATAGTGTGTGTATGGTACCTTTTGTGGGGGGAAGGAAGAGAATAAGAAAAATATTCACATTTGCTTGTATTTGCATAAATGCAGGAAGAATATACAAGAAACTTACAATGGTAATTTACTTGTAAGGAAGAAGAGGGAGCTGGGTGGATGGGGACAGAGATGACCAGGAGATCCTTTATTATTCATAGATACACACACACACACATTTTTAAAGATTAATTTATAAAAGGTAAATTTACAAAATAATAAAATTTGAAAAATGAAACAAGTGAGGCACAATGGGGCCCGGGAGTTAAAGTCCAGCCAGGCAACAAAGCAAGACCCCATCTCTTAAAAAACCAAAAACTCAAACCATTAAGAACATAAATAAAATAATAAGCATCACTGAGAGTAATAGGCCCCCCATTCCCTGCAGGCATCAGCTCCCACCCCACCTCCTGGAAAGGAGACTCCACAGGGAGCCAGGGACCCTGACCAGAAAGGGGAAGGAAGTGTAAACACCTAAGAGTGCTCATGAGTGTAGGGCCACCTGGCAGACGGGCACACAGAGCAGGACTCCAAAACTCTCCTGAGCTTGGCATCGCAGATGCATTCGAATACACAAAATAATAAGCATCACTGTGGGTATAAAATGAACAGAGGACACTGTTGGAACACTGTATTTTCAGCAGCATAATGATAACAAACATTTGTTTAAAGTTTTATATTTTACAATATAAATTCTTTTTTTTTTTTTTTTTTTGAGACGGAGTCTCGCTCTGTGGCCCAGGGTGGAGCAATGGCACACAGGATCTTGGCTCACGGCAAGCTCCGCCTCCCGGGTTCAAGCAATTCACCTGTCTCAGCCTCCCAAATAGCTGGGACTACAGGCACACGCCACCACGCCCAGCTAATTTTTTGTATTTTAGTAGAGATGGAGTTTCACCATGTTGCCCAGGCTGTTCTTGAACTCCTGAACTCAGGCAATCTGCCCGCCTCGGCCTCCCAAAGAGACAGGATTATAGGCATGAGCCACCATGCCCGGCCATAAATTCTGTTATTTAAGTGTTTTAGCAGGATAGCCTTATCCTGATCTCACAGGTCATAAAAAGTAGGTCCTCAGAGATTGTATCTTACCTTAAGGTAGAGATCCTGCTTCCTTTTCAGGAAGTGAAACTTTTTATTTAATCCTCTCTTTCACTTTTCACTTCTGAAAAGTGAAAGAGATCCTGCTTTAATGCACCCTATCCTGTTTATATTTCCACAGTATGTCTAGTATCGCTGGTGCAGAAAAGAACCTGGTTTGGGTCTTTATCAAAATTCCACTAGCCTCGCAATGCTGATTAATAAATGTGCTCAATTCCTATCTATGGTTTATAACTCTAAGGCCAGACAACCCAGGTTCTGATCCCAGTTCACTAAACTATGTAACCTTAGGCACATTTCTTCACCTCTCTCTATTTCAGTTTCTTCATCTGTAAAATGAGAATCATTATCTACTTCCTTGGTTTAAGATTAAATGAGTTAACTTATGTCAAGTGTTTAGTACAAGGTACATAGTAAACACTCAGTAAGTGGTAGCTATCACTATTATTATTAGCAGTAGCAGCAACAGCATTATCTTTAAAGACTGAATGAATCTCTCTAAAAAGGACACCAGAACATCATTCTGTAATAGACAATAATTAACGGTCTGGCCGGGCGTGGTGGCTCAAGCCTGTAATCCCAGCACTTTGGGAGGCCGAGACGGGTGGATCACGAGGTCAGGAGATCAAGACCATCCTGGCTAACATGGTGAAATCCCGTCTCTACTAAAAAATACAAAAAACTAACCGGGTGAAGTGGCGGGCGCCTGTAGTCCCAGCTACTCGGGAGGCTGAGGCAGGAGAATGGCATAAACCTGGGAGGCGGAGCTTGCAGTGAGCTGAGATCCAGCCACTGCACTCCAGCCCAGGCAACAGAGCGAGACTCCGTCTCAAAAAAAATTAAAAAATTAAAAAAAAAATTAACGGTCTTTCCTGGTATTTCCGGGGGACACATATCTCTACCACATAGCAGAGTTCCCTCTTAGAGGCTGTATCACTGCTGCGTATGGTCATTTTTTTAATCCAACTGCCAGACTGCGAGCTTACTGAAGGCAAGAGCTATTACAATGCTTTACTTCCAATACTCCTAACATAATGCTCTGAACACAGATCTTAAATAAACGCTTATTAAATTATTACGTTATAATAAAAAAACAGCAATGAGACAGGACCTTAGAAGCATGTATTTTCTGCCCCAGAAGGAACTTTAGAAGTCACCCAGTCATTTCACAGATGCTAAAATCGAGTTCCAGAACAAAGTAATGATTTTACCAAAGTCTTGTATGCTGGCCACACTGGAGTCAGTTCCCCTGTATCATGGAAAACACCAACAACACACCTCACTCGCTCCCTGGGCTGTCAAACCGTGCACTTTGGAACCAACCTCACACTGAATACACCTTTTGTATGTTTTAAACTAGTTCCCAATCATTATTTCCATTTGGAGACCTCAACTAACACAAATACTTGAAAATCCCTACCACTCAGATTTTCTCTGTGAGACAGGGTCTCGCTGTGTTGCCCAGGTTGGAGTGCAGTGGTACAATCTCAGCTCACTGCAACCTCTGCCTCCTGGGCTCAAGCGATCCTCCCACCTCAGCCTCCTGAGTAGCTGGGACCACAAGTGCGCCTCATCATGCCCAGCTAATTTTTGTATTTTATGTAGAGACGGTGTTTCGATTTGCCCACATTGGTCTCAAACTCTGGGGCTCAAGTGATCCTCTAGCTTCAGCCTCTTGAGTAGCTGAGACTTAGACTACAGGAGCACCACCATGCCTGCTAATTTTTAGAATAAAAAAAAAAACTTTAAATTGAATTTTTAGGACAAAAAATGAATAACAGCTTAGACACAAAGAGGAATCTGTGAACTAAAACATAGCTTTGAAAAAATTACCCTGGCCAGGTGCGGTGGCTCACGCCTGTAATCCCAGCACTTTGGGAGGCGGAGGTAGGCAGATCACGAGGTCAGGAGATCGAGACCATCCTGATTAACACTGTGAAACCCCGTCTCCACTAAAAATACAAAAAAATTAGCCAGGCGTGGTGGCGGGCGCCTGTAGGCCCAGATGCTCAGGAGGCTGAGACAGGAAAATGGCATGAACCCGGGAGGCAGAGCTTGCAGTGAGCCAAGATCAAATCATTGCACTCCAGCCTGGGCGACAGAGCAAGACTCCATCTCAAAAAAAAAAAAGAAAGAAAAAAAGAAAAAATTACCCAGAAACCAGTACAAGGAGAAAAAGAGATGCAAAATATGAAAGAAGAGATATAAATAACAGAATAAAGGCCGGGCACGGTGGCTCATGCCTGTAATCCCAGCACTTTGGGAGGGCGAGACAGGTGGATCACGAGGTCAGGAGCTCGAGACCATCCTGGCTAACACGGTGAAACCCTGTCTCTACTAAAAATACAAAAAACTAGCCGGGCGTGGTAGCACACACCTATAGTCCCAGCTACTCAGGAGGCTGAGGCAGGAGAATTGCTTGAACCTGGAAGGTGAAGGTTGCAGTGGCCTGAGATCCCACCACTGCACTCCAGGCTGGGCAACAAAGCGAGACTCCATCTCAAAAAAAATAAAATATAAAAAACAATAGAATAAGAAAGTTGGCTGGGTGTGATGGCTCAAACCTGTAATTCCAGCACTTTGGGAGGCTGAGGTGGGCGGATCACCTGAGGTCAGGAGTTTGAGACCAGACTGGCTGACATAGTGAAACCCCATCTCTATTAAAAATACAAAAATTAGCCAGATGTGGTGGTGCACACTTGTAGTCCCAGCGACTTGGGAGTCTGAGATGGGAAAATCACTTGAACCCAGGAGGTGGAGGTTGCAGTGAGCAGAGTCCACACCAGAGCACTCCAGCCTGGGCAACAGAGCAAGACTCTATCTTAGGGGAAAAAAAACAAAAAACAAAACAGTCTAGGAACCATTTACTTGAGTTACATGCAGAAATAATAAATAGGGAAGGGTAAATATTCCAAGAGAAAATGGCTGACAACTTCCCAGAGCTGAAAGACATGAATCTACAAAAACCAAGCAAAATAAATAAAGATAAATTCATACCTTACACACATTGTAATGAATATGCAGAATAGCCAAGGCCAAAATAAAGAAAAGAAACTTCTAACAGAAGCCAGAAAGAAAAAAGACAGATCACCTACAAAGGAATAACAAACTGACTACTGCCAAACTAGCCAACAGAAACAACAAAAGTAGAGAACAGTAGGATAACTCCAAAATGCTGGAAAGAAATAACTGTCAATCTGGATTTCTATATCAAGTAAAATTATCTTTCAAGAACTTAGGTGAAGGTTGGGAGTGGTGGTGGCTCATGCCTGTAATCCTAGCACTTTGGAAGGCTAAGGTGGGAGGATACTTGAGCCCAGGAATTCAAGACCAGCCTGGGCAACATAATAGTGAGATCGGTCTCTTTTTTTTTTTTTTTTTTTAAAGAACTTGTGTGAAATAATTTCCAAGTAGCTAGGATCACAGGCATGCACCACCATGCCCAATCGTGGCTCACGCTTGTAATCCTAACACTCTGGGAGACTGAGGCAGGCAGATCACTTGAGTCCCGGAGTTTGAGACTAGCCTAAGCAACACAGCAAAACCCGGTTTCAAAAAAAAAATACAAAAATTAGCTGGGCATGGTGGCATGTGCCTGTAGTCCTAGCTACTTGAGGGCTGAGATGGGAGGATGACTAGAGTCCAGGAGGTCAAGGCTGCAGTGAGCTGTGATTGCATCACTGCACTGAGGCCTGGGTGAAAGAGTGAGAACCCGTCTCAAAAAAAAAGAAAAGAAAAAAACTTGTGCCCTCCAGCCTGAGTGTCAGAGGAAGACTGTGTCTTTAAAAAAAAAAAAATTGGGAGGCCAAGGTGGGTGGATCACGAGGTCAGGAGATTGAGACCATCCTGGCTAACACAGTGAAACCCCATCTCTACTAAAAATACAAAAAATTAGCTGGTGTGGTGGCGGGCGCCTGTAGTCCCAGCTACTTGGGAGGCTGAGGCAGGAGAATGGCGTGAACCTGGGAGGCGGAGCTTGCAGTGAGCTGAGATCTCGCCACTGCACTCTAGCCTGGGCAACAAAGCTAGACTCCCTCTCAAAAAAAAAAAAAAAAAAGTCTGGACTAAAACACTGAACAGCAGCAGCATGCAGCATGTAACTTAAGAGTTGAGTAATTGAGGCCAGGCGCGGTGGCTCACGCCTGTAATCCCAGCACTCTGGGAGGCCACCGAGGTGGGCGGATCATGAGGTCAAGAGATCGAGACCATCCTGGCTAACACGGTGAAACCCCGTCTCTACTAACAATACAAAAAATTAGCCGGGCGTGATGGTGCGCACCTGTAGTCCCAGCTACTTGGAGGCTGAGGCAGGAGAATGGCATGAACCCGGGAGGCAGAGCTTGCAGTGAGCCGAGATCTCGCCACTGCACTCCAGCCTGGGTAACAAAGCGAGACTCCGTCTCAAAAAAAAAAAAGAGTTTAGTAATTGGAATTAAAGAACTTTCATGCCTTTGCTGTATCTAAGAAAGCGACAGAATATTAGTTTTAGACTTCATTAAATATGCATAGCAAAAATTTCAAGGGCAATCACTAAAAGAATATTAAGAGTATGTCACTTCCAAACCAAAAGATGGAAGAATACAAAAAAAAAAAAACAACTCCCAGTTGTTTAAAAAGGCAAGCATGGGGAGAAAAAAAAGAAATAGAACACAAAACCTAAGATGATAAAGAAAGTACAAATTTATCAGAATCATGATAATATAAATGTACTAAATTATGCCAGTTAAGACAGAAATTATAGGTAACTTATAAGAGACACTATTCTAGTAAGCTGAGTAACAGTCCCCAAGTTAACAGGTTCAAATAATGCCTAGAACCTGTAAATGTTAATTATATCTGTAGTCTTTGCCATATAAAGTAAGTATTTTGGGATTGTGAGACTATCCTGGATTACCTGGGTGGGCCCTGAATGTAATCACCAGTAGCCTTATAAAATTGAGGTGGAGGACATTTAACCACACAGAAGGCAAGAAAGCAATCTGACTCGGGTCACAAAGATTGGAGTGATGCAGCCACAGCCAAGGAACGTGGCAGCCATGAGAAGTTGGAACAGGCGAGGAACAGATTCTCCCATACCACCTCCAAAGGAAGAACGCACAGCCCTAGCGACACCTTGATTTTGGTCCAGTGATATTGTTTTCAAACTTCTGGCCTCCAGAACTATGAGAGAATAATTTCTGTTGTTTTAAAGCACCACGTATGTGGTAACTTGTTACAGGAGCCATAAAAAAACTAATATACCGGCCGGGCGCGGTGGCTCAAGCCTGTAATCCCAGCACTTTGGGAGGCCGAGACGGGCGGATCACGAGGTCAGGAGATCGAGACCATCCTGGCTAACCCGGTGAAACCCCGTCTCTACTAAAAATTACAAAAAAACTAGCCGGGCGAGGTGGCAAGCGCCTGTAGTCCCAGCTACTCAGGAGGCTGAGGCAGGAGAATGGCGTGAACCCGAAAGGCGGAGCTTGTAGTGAGCTGAGATCCGGCCACTGCACTCCAGTTTGGGCGACAGAGCGAGACTCCGTCTCAAAAAAAAAAAACTAATATACCCATGAAACAGAACACAGTCTGAAAATAAATGGACAAAAATACAAACACCAGGCAAACACCAACCAAAACAAAGCTGGAGTAACTATATTAATATCAGACAATGAAGACCAAGAAAATAAAAGCATTTATTCAGAATGGAAAAGGCCTCAAACCTAAGTACGATTCAACAGGAAGATGAAAAGTATAAGGTTATACACCCCTAATAAAATACTGTCAACATATATGAACCAAAAATCGCTAGAACTCACAGAGAAACTGACAAATCTACCATAATGAGATTACCATAATAATCTACCACATTGCGCAAATCAGTAACAGTAAATAGGAAATATGAGCAATGCAAGGAACAAGTTAGATCATTAGAGATATATAGAACTTTGCACCTCCCTGCTTTCTCACACAAATTAAATACATGTTCTTTCTTGCTTGCTTGCTTGTTTTTTTAAGATGGAGTCTTCTGTCGCCCAGGCTGGAATGCAGTGGCATGATCTTGGCTCACTGCAGCCTCCGCCTCCTGGGTTCAAGCAATGCTCCTGCCTCAGCCTCCCTAGTAGCTGGTATTATATGTGTGTGCCATCACGCCAGGCTAATTTTTTTGTATTTTTAGTACAGATGGGGTTTCACCATGTTGGCCAAGCTGGTCTCGAACTCCTGATCTCAGGTGATTCACCCACCTCAGCCTCCCAAAGTGCTGGGATTACAGGCATGAGCCACTGTACCCAGCCCATATTCTTTAGAATACAAGGAATGTTTATAAACATTCATGTCATATCTGGCAATAAAGAAAATCGCAACAAATTCAAGGGAATCAGCAGCACACAAGCCATTTCTCTGGGTGCAATGCAATTAAAACATAGTAACGGCCAGGCGCAGTGGCTCACGCCTGTAATCCCAGCACTCTGGGAGGCCGAGGCAGGTCAATCACCTAAGGCCAGGAGTTCGAGACCGCCCTGGCCAATGTGGTGAAATCCCGTCTCTACAAAAAATACAAAAACTAGCCAGGTGTGGTGGTGGGCACCTGTAATCCCAGCTACTTGGGAGGCTAAGGCAGGAGAATCGCTTGAACCTGGGAGGCGAAGGTTGCGGTGAGCCAAGATTACAACACTGCACTCCAGTCTGGGCAACAAGAGCAAAACTCAGTCTCAAAGAAAAAAACACAATATAATAACAGAAGAGTTTCTTAAAACCATATATTTAGAAATTTAAAGGTACATTTTAAAATAATTTATGGGTCAAACAAGAAATCATAATGAAAATCTAAACATACATTATTTAGTAATAAAAATATTCCAGTTGTAAACTATTGGCTTCACTAAAGAGATGCTTCTAGAGAGCTATATAGCTTTAAACACTTATATTAGAAAAAGATGCCAGTGGCTCACACCCATAATCCCAGCACTTTGGGAGGCTAAGGTGGGCAGATCACCTGAGGTCAGATGTTTGAGTCCAGCCTGGCCAACATGGTGAAACCCTATCTCTATTAAAATTACAAAAATTAGCTGGGGGTGATGGGCTCCTATAATCCCAGGTACTGGGGAGGCTGAGGTGGGAGAATTGCTTGAAACCGGGAGACAGAGGTTGCCGGGAGTCAAGATCGTGCCACTACACTCTAGCCTGGGCAACACAGTGAGAACATGGCGAAAAAAAATCAAAAAAAAAAAAAAGTGACCAACTTCTAAAAATTTACAAGAAGAATAGAGTAAACCCCAATCTAGCAACCTGTACATTCATTATGCTTTAAACACTGTATGTAATTTGTATTCTTAAAACAACTCTGATGGTTCGATTACAGCTATTTCCACAGCTACAAATGTCCTGGTTATCTGAATTTAAAAGCACCTTCAGGCCTGCCTGGGCAACACAGCAAGGCCTCGTCTCTACATAAAAATTTTTTTTAGTTAGCTGGGTGTGGTGGAATGGGTCTGTAGGCCCAGCTGCTCAGGAAGCTGGGTGGGAGGACTGCTTGGGCCCACGAGATCAAGGCTGCAGTGAGAGCCAAGATCGCACCACTGTACTTCAGCCTGGGTGACAGAGCAAGACTCTGTCTCCAAAAAAAATAAAATAAAACTTTCCTGCTTTACAAAACAATCAAACACCTAGTACAGAAAATAGAAGACACTGAATGCTGCAGACACCCTAGGTCAGCGACATTGCTGATGATTCTGTTGTCAAAGCATGTGTGCTTCAGTCCCTGGAGATGATACTCAGAAAAAAACTGAAATGGAGTATCTGCGAAACCCCATCTCTACAAAAATCAGCCAGGTGTGGTGTGTGCACCTGCAGTTCCAGGTACCCAGGAGGCTGGGGCACAAGAATCACTTGAACCCGGGAGGCAGAGATGCAGTGAGTCAAGATCGCACCACTGTACTCCAGCCTGGGCGAAAAAGTGAGAATCTCTCTCAAAAAAATAAAATAAAATAAGAAGAAGAAAGAAAAGAACAAAAAATGAGTATCTGGATGGTGGGGGTCATCTATTTCCCCTGAAGACTGGTCAACCAACATCACATCCCTTCCTACTGAAGTAGACAGACACTCAAACGAAAAGGGAGTTCATTCTATGAGACTAAAGACCATTCCTAACCTTGCTTCCTGCCTGAAGCCCTATGCGACAATAACTTGATTTATGGTATCATCTGGCAACAAGGTTGGCCTCTTAAGAAAATCTTAGAAAGCATGGTTTAACCACAAAGTTCCTACTAAACTGCAAACATACTCAGCTGTATCAGACAAAAAAATACCTCTACATAGGCTTTATTTTGAGAGAGGGAAAGAGAGAGAGACAAAAAAAAAAAAAAAAAAAAAAAAAAAAGAGCTACAGGGCTCTCTATTGCATCTTCTGTGTCTTTTCCTCTTAAAGCCTGATCCTCCATCCTGTATGTTCTGGAAAAGAAGGAAAAAAAGCACACTGACAGAATCCTCACATATTGTAAGCACTGTAAGTTTGCTTACCACAGCCTCACACCTCCAGTTAGATATGACTGTTACTATTATTACTCTTATTTCTACAGATGAGAAAAATTAGTTCAGAGAATTTCACCATTTTGATCCAGGGCCACACATTTTGAGTGGCAACATTTTTAAAAATCACCCAGCTGTGGTAGTATGCACCAGTAGTCCTAGCTATTCCGGAGGCTGAGGTGGGAAAGATTACTCAAGCCCAGGAGTTCCAGGTTACAGTCAGCTATGATTATACCACTGTTCCCCAACTTGAACAACAGAGCAAGGCTCTGCCTCTAAATGAAGTATACAGAGTTCAGCAGTTTTTAGTGTATTCAGAGTTGTGTAATCATCACAATCTAACTTTATAACATTTTCAACACCCAAAAAGAAACCCCATACACATTAGCAGTCATTCCTCATTCCCACTCCACTCTCCCTGGTTGGAGCCCCAATCAACCCCCAATCTACTTTCTGCCTGCCTACTGGGGGTCAGGTACAGTGGTTCACACCTGTAATCCCAGCACTTTGGGAGGCCCAGGCAGGTGGGTCACTTGAGGTCAAGAGTTCAAGACCAGCCTGGGCAATGTGGTAAAACCCCATCTCTACTAAAAATATAAAAATTAGTCGGGCGTGGTGGCACACACCTGTTCCCAGCTACTCGAGAGGCTGAGGCAGGAGAATTGCTCGAATTTGGGAGGTGGAGGTTGCTGTGAGCCAAGACTGCACCACTGCACTCCAGCCTGGGCAACAGAATGAGATTCAGTCTCACAAAAAACAAAACAAAACAAAACAAAAAGATTTGCCTATTAGAGACATTTCACATAAGTAAAATCATAAAGCATGTGGTCTCTTGTGTCTGGCTTATTTCAGTTAGCATGTTTTTAGAGTTCATCCATGTTGTACCGAGTATGAGTGCTTCAATCCTTTTTATTGCCAAATACTATTCCATCATATGAACAGACCACATTTTGTTGATCCACTCATCAGCTGATGGACATCTGGGGTGTTTCACTTTTTGTCTATTAAACATAATGCTGCTCTGAACATTCACACACAAGCTTTTGTATGGACATATGTTTTCATTGGGCCTTTGCATTCTCAAAGTGTTTTCACAACATTCTCTCCTTCATGTATTACATAGCTACTTAATTTTCCGATGGAGAAAACTGAGGCTTGGGACAGCTAAGTGACTTTCTCACCCACTCGACTACCCTCAGCAAACCATAGTAAACCCATAGTGAAGAGCCAGTGCTCCTTTCATAACACCACACTGCCTAATGTGTTAATGGCTCTGTCTCCTTGAAACAAATTTCAAGCAACAGTGTGCAGATAAGGGAAAACATCTGTTAGGTAACGAACTCCCTAAATCATTCTCAATAAGTTAATTCACAAAGCAAATTTAAATTAAGCCCTTCAGAGTAAGAGAAGGAGCGAAGTGTTTGGGATGGGGTATTCTAAAGGTCCCTCCCAAATGATGACTTTCTCCTCCCCATGCAAACAGCCAAAGCTGCTATTCCAGGCTGCAGAGGCACACATGCAGTTACATCTACTGTGCCCCATTCCTGAGGGATGCCCTTTCAAGCAAAATCTGAGATGTATCTGTGGGCTCTGTCCCCTAACATCAGCCCCAGATGCCAGACTCCCCGGCCCCAAGGCCTAGACGCAGAGCTCATTTGTTCTAACACAGATAACAGTATTTTGGAGGCATATATTGCTCAGATCAACTGTATGAACCCTCTTTCCCAACCTCATGAAGCACTGTCTAGGGTTATAATATTTCTGGTAATAAAGTTCAGAAAAAAATAGTAATTATATTAATAAGTCATTTGCTGATAGCTTAGTAGGCACCTTTTGGCATTTACTTCATTTAATCCTCACAATAACCATGATAGGTACTATTGTCACTTTAGTGTCCATACTTCATTATGTGGAGAACATACGCAGTTGGTAGGAGTATAAACTGATATAACTTCTTAGGAGGATAATCTGGAAACATCTACGGAAAGTAAAAGTGCAATTACTCTTTGACACGGCAATCTCACTTCTGAGAATGTATCTATAGATATACTTCATAGGTGCCCAAAGATGGAAATGTAAGAATATTAATTGGGGCCAGGAGGGTAATTTGGAAATGTCTATGCAAATGAAAAGTGCAATTATCCTTCAACATAGCAATTTCACTTCAGAGAATGTATTTATAGATGTCCCTCATAAATGCTCAATACGGAGATGTAATATTAATTGGAGCACTGCTTATAACAGTAAAAACCTGAAAGCCGGGCGCGGTGGCTCAAGCCTGTAATCCCAGCACTTTGGGAGGCCAAGACGGGCAGATCACGGGGTCAGGAGATCAAGACCATCCTGGCTAACACGTTGAAACCCCGTCTCTACTAAAAAATACAAAAAAACTAGCCAGGCAAGGTGGTGGGTGTCTGTAGTCCCAGCTACTGCAGTCCCAGCTACTCGGGAGGCTGAGGCAGGAGAATGGCATAAACCCGGGAGGCGGAGCTTGCAGTGAGCTAAGATCCGGACACTGCACTCCAGCCTGGGCGACAGAGCGAGACTCGTCTCAAAAAAAAAAACCCTGGAGAAAGGTCAAGTGCAGTGGCTCATGCCTGTTATCCTAGCATATTCAGAGGCTGAGGCAGGAGGATCACTTGAGGCCAGGAATTCAAGATCAGCCTGAGCAACACAGCAAGACCCTATCTCAAAAAAAAAAAAAAAAAAACAGCCAAGCCTGTTGGCATGAACCTGTACAGTCCTAGCTACTTCTGAGTCAGAGGTGGGAGAACGATTTAAGCCCAGGAGTTCAAGGCTGCAGCAAACTATGATCACATCACTATATTCCAGTCTGGGTGACAGAACCAAGAGTCTGTCTCAAACAACAAAAAAAAATTAATTACTTAAATGTATACTCAACACACTTAAGCTAACAGTTACCAAAAACAGTGTTACACGCTAGTTATAACAACTGTTTAAAAAGGTACTTCTAGAAAAATTAAGCTCAAAAGGCAAACTGTATTAAATGTGCTTCCCCTCATTCCTTTAAACTCAAGGTTCCTCAATGTACAAAGGCCAGAATAAGCATTAACAATTAAACAGCTCTGTTAAAGTTTAATATTATGCTATGTTAAGATTCCTTTTTTGGGGGGTCGGAGTCTCACTCTGTCCCAGGCTGGAGTGCAACGGCATGATCTCAACTCACTGCAACCTCCACCTCCTGGGTTCGAGCGATTCTCCCGCCTCAGCCTCTTGAGTAGCTGGGATTACAGGCACCCACTACCAGGCCTAATTTTCGTATTTTTAGTAGAGACAGGGTTTCACCATGCTGGCTAGGCTGGTCTCGAACTCCTGATCTCAAGTGATCCACCTGCCGTGGCCTCCCTAAGTGCTGGGATTACAGGAATGAGCCATGGCGCCCAGTCTTGCCTCCCACTCTGTTCAAAGTCATCCCTCTGCTCACTGAGATAGATGCATATCTGGTTGCCTCCTTTGGAAAGGCTTATCAGAAACTCAAAAGAATGCAACCATTTGTCTCTCACCTACTCCTGACCTGGAAGCTCCCTCCCTGCTTCAAGTTGTCCCTGCCTTTCTGGACTGAACCAATCTTGCATATATTGCCTGATGTCTCATGTCTCCTTAAAATGTATAAAACCAAGCTGTGCCTGACCACCTTGGGCACATGTCATCAGGACTTCTGCAGGCTGTGTCACAGGCACACATTCTCAACCTTGGCAAAATAAACTTTCTAAATTAACTGAGACCTGTCTCAAATTTTCGGGGTTCACATGTTCATCTTGTTCTGAGACTGAAATGTGTGGGTTCAAACAGTGAGAAAGTAGAACCAAAATGTTTGGCTTAGAAGAAAAGTAGATATGGGCATATAAAATTGAGAAGGCTGAGTAGAATCCTAGTCTTACTTTTTTATTTTTTTTTGAGATGGAGTTTCACTCTTGTTGCCCAGGCTGGAGTGCAATGGCACTGCAACCTCCGCCTCCTGGGTTCAAGCGATTCTCCTGCCTCAGCCTCCCCAGTAGTTGGGATTACAGGCAAGCACCACCATGCCCAGCTAATTTTTTGTATTTTTAGTAGAGATGGGGTTTCACCATGTTAGCCAGGATGGTCTTGATCTCCTGACCTCGTGATCTGCCCGCCTCGGCCTCCCAAAGTGCTGGGATTACAGACCTGACGCTTCGAGCTCAGCACCCCCCCCCCTTTTTTTTTTTAAAGAGACAGAGTAGTGCAGTGAAGTGATCATGGCTCACTGCAGCCTCGACCTCCCAGGCTCACAGGTTCGTACCATCTTAGCCTCAGGAGCAGCTAAGATTACAGGCCCACCCTAGCATGCCCAGCTTCATTGGCTACTTTTGAAGGATGTTAGCGAACCAATTCATTATGTGAAACCTAGCAAATAATGCAGAAGAATTAAGAATTTGTCCTTCCTTTTCTATAAGAGGTATACAATACTTCAAGATAACCAAATAGTGGAAGCATGAAAAATTCTCTTTATAAAAATATTCTATTTAATAAAAGAAGTTAGAGAATTCAAATATCAACAATTTCAGTGCTTAGTGAAATGACTGTAGGCACTGACAATCAAGGGCTGCGAACAAAGACTACTAATCATTTCTGCCTACTTACCTATGAAGTTTTCTTGACAAAAATAAAGCTGAATTTGATCACACCTTTAGACCTAACGACCAGTTTTCAGTAAATTCTGTATTGTTAAACTACGCCACAGAGTAAAATCAAGATTGTGCATAACTCCACATGACAAACTACCAGGTTTCATCAACAAATAAATTATAGGAGAAAACTAAATATGGAGGGGGAAACTACCACAAAACTAGTCACACTGTATGGATAGCATGTGGATCCGGATGGAAATTGTTTAAAAAAAAAAAAAAAGAGAGAGACAATTCTGAAAATTTTAACACTGGCTGGATATTTGAAAGTATTAAGGAATTACTCATTTTCTGTGATAATGGTACTCATGTTTACCTTTTTTTTAAGTCTTTAAGATATACATATTGAACTATTTAACGGTTAAATGATATCTAGGACTGCGGGGATACGATGAAGCAAGATTGTTGAAACTGGATGAGAAAAGGGGTTTATACTATTTTCTCTCTACATACGTGTGTATGTGAAGATGTAAACATGGAAGGAAAGAAAGGAAGGGCAGTCAACTTAACTCTAAGTTTCGAGTAATAAATAACTACTTTATCTTTAAAAGCATTTCAGTATTTACTTTTCTTATTCAAGTCAAAGACTATAAGAAAGAACTAAAAACTAATAATCATGTAAAGAAACAGTTTCTATGGCAAAATCAGTAACACAAAACTGAACACCAAACAAAACCTTCTCAGTACGTCAGATAACATCAAAAGAATTAAGGGGAAAAAATGATCAGCTTGCACGAAGTATAATTTAGAAGGAAAACTATCTCACAATTCGGGGACTGGCTAGAGTTTAGACTCACATCACTCAGTGAGTCTCCGAAACTTTAAAAAAACCTAAAGACACCACAAGTAGTAAACTAACAAATCATACCAGCTTGTCCATACCATTGTAAACCACATCGAAACTCTGAAGAGCAGTTTTGATGCCAAAATCATCCACTTCCTTAAAAGACAACTTTACTATTCTAGTTTTCCCCACTGTCAAAATCAAAGGGGTGTCATTAAAATTTTAACGTAGGCCAGGCGCGGTGGCTCAAGCCTGGAAGCCCAGCACTTTGGGAGGCTGAGGCGGAGGGATCACGAGGTCAAGAGATTGAGACTATCCTGACCAACACGGTGAAACCCCGTCTCTACTAAAAATACAAAAACTAGCTGGGAGTGGTGGCGCGCGCCTGTAGTCCCAGATACTCAGGAGGCTGAGACAGAAGAATCTCTCAAACCCGGGAGGCGGAGGTTGCAGTGAGCCGAGATCGCACCTCTGCACTCCAGCCTGGCGACAGAGCGAGACTCTGCCTCAAAAAAAAAAAAAAAATAAAGTTATCATCACTGGCCCTTGTCCATTCAAGACTTCAAAGTTTACAAACCAACTTTCATACAATTCATACCCTCTGCCTGAAATGCCCTCCTCTCTCTGGTGCCTGCTGAACTCCTATCCATCCACTCCAAGCTTGTTTTCAGTAGGTGCCTCTACTCATAGACACAGTCTACCTATCAGCATTCTATTTCCTATCCCCATTAATATCTCAATTTTTCACACAAAAAATCATAACTTACCAGTAAGGCATACAGCTATCAGCTATGTTTTTGGTCTTTGGAGATATGATCATTGCTTTCTGCCATTCTAGGCATAAATTATGCTCAAACCCACAACAGTTTCAGGAGAACCAAAATATGTTTTTCAAGGTGGGCATGCATAAAGTGAATGCAAATTACCTCCCAACTGTCTTGAGCCATTACAAGAACAAAGATAAAAGTCATTATAATAGGGAAAGGCCCTCTGACATCTCCCAAAAACGAAAATAAAATATTAAAAAAAAGAAAAGAGAAGGAGGGCAAAGGTGACCCACAGCCCCATCGCTGATAAAGCTCCAGGATTATCTCCTGAGCTTCCGTCGGCAGATACGGCTTTTCTCTTCTGGCAGAAGCCGTCGTTTTTAAATACGAGAGCAGTTTTTAAATACAGGCAGTACCCAAACAGGCGTCCGTACACAAACTTGGAGCCACCAGCGCTGCGGACCGCGGAACCGGTCTCCCAAGCACGATGCTGCCCAGCCTCCGGCCAGGGTCCTCCTCCTCCGCCCCGACCCCTGCAGCCCACCAGCCGGCCAGGAACGACCGGCCAGGGAGAAGGCTCGTCCCCGGGGTCCTATCACGCTGAAAGACTGGCGGCGCCCGCGCTCCCAGGCTCGGCCCAGGCCGACGGCCCCGCAGGGACCCCTCCAAGACGCCCTCGGCGCCGAAGCCGCCTCCCCGCCCCCCGCGCTGCCAGGGCCGCTGCAGGCCTAGCGGTCCCCGCCCGCCGCAACCGCGGCCCAGTTCGCCGCGCCCCAGCCGCCGCCTCAGGCCAAACCGGGCCCCCGCCGCCCCCGCTCCCGCTCGCGAGCCTCACCTCAGAAGCGAATCGTGGGCAGCACGCGGGATTCCGGGGTGCCACTGCGGCCACCGCCCGTCGGCTCCGACTCCGGCTCCGCCCCCGTCCCCTGGCCTGCAGCCGCGGCCCGCCCGGCCTCTCCGCCCCTCAGCCCCTTCGCTCGCCCCCACCTCCCGAGCTGGGTGCGGCCTGCGGCGCTGCAGCCCAACAACGCGCCGCCCCATAGGCCGAGCCGCGCGACGCTGCCGAGCAACGTACGCTGCGATTGGCGGAGCCCATGAGGGGCGGGTCCCCTGCGGGCGGGGCGATTGGACCCGCCAGACCCGCCTCTGGGCGACCCCATGGGGCCTGCGGAGGCCCGGGGCCTCGCACGGAGTACACTAGGCCAGGAGCTTTGGGCGCCACGTCATGGCTTCACGATGGCTCGGTCGGCTGTGGCGAGCCCCAGCCGATTCCGCTGGACACGGTTTCATTGTGATTGACGTCGGCCGGACGGGCTGTCGGAGTCCAGGGACCCTGCCCCCCCGCTGCCCACCCCGCGCACTCCCCCAGCAGACGGGCCCTGCCCCGCGTGGCCCCGCCTTGTGCGGCCCCCAGGCCGAGTTTTGGGGCCCGGGTGGGGTCGAGGCAGTAGGGCCTGTGGGCCCTGATAAGGCTCCACAGAGGACAACTGCCTGGCATCCGGGCCCGGCCTGTGGGTGCTGAGGGGACGAGCCAGCACCAGCACCTCCGCACAACCAGGGAGTGAGCCTGCAGGGCTTTGGCGGGACCAGCCTCAGACAAGCACCTTCCCACACACTGTCCCTCCTGTTGGCGCATCTGACACCCAAAAACACCAGCAAGACAAATGGGCACGGCTGCTTGTCCTCTTGACACCCATAGAAAGCTGAGGTCCAGAACTGGGCAGTGGCAGAAGAGTGTGGAATCCAGACCTCCCTGCCCAGCAGGAGCCTCTGTGACATTGCCCCACAAGGGTCAGGGATACCGCCTGGATGGGAGTCAGCACCCCTTGTTCTAACCATTTCTTTTGGACGTTGGCTTTTCCAAGATGACTTTTCTGACAAGATCACAATTCTGTCTCATTCACTTCAGCTTCCCATTGTTAATCACTCGGGAAACACAAATCAAAACCATTGTGGGATACCACTTAACATTCATTAGGATGGCCGTTGAGGAAGCGGGAGAGCCAAGTTGGGCACAGTGGCTTCAGCCTAAAATCCCAGCACTTAGGGAGGCAGACAGGAGGATAGCCTGAGCCCAGGAGTTGGCAGACTTGACTATGTTACCTGGGGGTCCTTGCTCCCAGAGGTCCCAAGATGGTGGCGGACCACTTCCAAGATGGTGGTGTGTCCGGAATTGGTGGGTTCTTGGTCTCGCTGACTTCAAGAATGAAGCCGGAGACCCTCGCAGTGAGTGTCACGGTTCTTAAAGATGGTGTATCTGGTGTCTGTTCCTTCAGATGTTCAGATGTGTCCGCAGTTTTTTCCTTCTGGTGGGTTCGTGGTCTCACTGACTTCAGGAGTGAAGCTGCAGACCTTTGCGGTGAGTGTCACAGCTCTTAAAGGTGGCACATCTGGAGTTGTCCGTTCCTTCTGGTGGGTTCCTGGTCTCACTGGCTTTAGGAGTGAAGCTGCAGACCTTCGCAGTATTACAGCTCATAAAGGTGTCATGGACACAAAGAGTAAGCAGCAGGAAGATTTATTGCAAAGGGCAAAAGAACAAACCTTCCACAGCATGGAAGGGGACCTGAGGGGGGGTTGCCACTCCTGGCCCGGCATCCTGCTTTTATTCCCATATCTGACCCCACCCACGTCCTGCTGATTGCTCCATTTTACAGAGAGCTGATCAGTCTATTTTACAGAGAGCTGATTGGTCCATTTTACAGAGAGCTGTTGGTCCGTTTTACAGAGAGTTGATTGGTCCATTTTGACAGAGTGCTGATTGGTGCGTTTACAATCCCTGAGCTAGACAGAGAGTGCGGATTGGTGCGATTACAGTCCTTTAGCTAGACAGAAAGACAGAAAGGCTCTCCAAGTCCCCACTAGGTTAGCTAGACACAGAGTACTGATTGGTGTATTTACAAACCTTGAGCTAGACACAGAGTACTGATTGGTGTATTTACAAACCCTGAGCTAGACACAGAGTGCTGATTGGTGCGTTTGCAATCCTTTAGCTAGACACAGAGAGCTAGACAGAAAAGTTCTCCAAGTCTCCCCGCTAGGTTAGCTAGATACAGAGTACTGATTGGTGTATTTACAAACCTTGAGCTAGACACAGGGTGCTGAGTGGTGTATTTACAATCCCTGAGCTAGACATAAAGGTTCTCCAAGTCCTTACTAGACTCAGGAGCCCAGCTGGCTTCACCTAGTGGATCCTGCACCTGGGCTGCAGGCGGAGCTGCCCACCAGTCCCGCGCCGTGTGCCCGCACTTCTCAGCCCTTGGGAGGTTGATGGGACCAGGCCATGGCACAGGGGGCGGCACTCATCGGGGAGGCTCTGGCCGCATAGGAGCCCACAGCGGGGGAGGGGAGGCCTGGGCATGGCAGGCTGCAGGTCCCAAGCCCCGCCCCGTGGGGAGGCAGCTGAGGCCCGGCGAGAATTTGAGCACAGTGCCAGCGGGCCAGCACTGCTGGGGGGTGTGGCACACCCTCTGCAGCTGCTGGCCTGGGTGCTAAACCCCTCACTGCCTGGGGCCGGCAGCACCGGCCAGCCGCTCCAAGTGCAGGGCCCAACTAGCCCACATCCACCAGGAACTCGCGCTGGCCCACGCCATGTGCAACCCCGGTTCCTGGCCACACCTCTCCCTCCACACCTCCCTGCAAGCAGAGGGAGGTGGCTCTGGCCTTGCCCAGCCCAGAGAGGGGCTCCCACAGTGCCATGGTGGGCTGAAGGGCTCCTCAAGTGCCACCAGAGTGGATGCCAAGGCCGAGGAGGTGCTGAGAGCGAGGGCTTTTAGCATGTTGTCACCTCTCAGTGGCAAGCCTCATGTTCTCTGACCTGGGGTTCTTGGCCTCACAGATTCCAAGGAATGGAATCTTGGGCTATGTGGTGAGTGTTATAGCTCTATTAGAAGCCGTGAGTCACAGAAGAGAACCGTGGAACCCAGTGACTAGAGTTCAGCTCGATGAGGACGAACCCAGGCACTTAGCCGTGCAGGAATAGCAAAACGTTAGCCTGATTGGGAGTGGCAAGGGGTGCCTTGCTGGATCAGGAGCACAGCAGACACCCTGCTGGATCCGGAGGGATGGAAGTCAGCGGTGGGTCTGTGATGGCGACAAACAGCAGTGGTGCACGGCGAGCGAAAGCTCAGCTCAGGCCATAACAAAACACGGACCAGAAGAGTGCAGTTGCAAGATTTAACAGAATGAAATAGAGTGAAAACAGACCTCCCATATAAGGGGAGGGGACCCAAAGAGGGTTGCCATTGCTGGCTCAAATGCCTGGGTTTATATCCTGATCCCTGTCCCTCCCGCTGTGCTTTCAGGCAATAGATGATTGGCTATTTCTTTACCTCCTGTTTTTGCCTAATTAGCATTTTAGTGAGCTCTCTGATTGGTCGGGTGTGGGCTAAGTTGCAAGCCCTGTGTTTAATGGTGGATGCAGTCACCTTCCCAGCTAGGCTTAGGGATTCTTAGTTGGCCTAGGAAATCCAGCTAGTCCTGTCTCTCAGTCCCCCTTCTCGATAGGAAAACTCAAGTGCTGTTGGGGAGGTTGGCCAACGACCGTTCTAACTGCTTCCTACTGAATTGGGGTGTAGCAGGGGTTGTGCGGTTGAGATTTCCTCAGGAGGAGTGCCTTCGATGTCATTAACATTGGAGCATGGGCTAGCAGGCTGGTCCAGGGGTCCGCGGTAGATCTTAGTCATGGACTGCATCTGGGGCTCCATTTGAAGAACTATTTGTAGTTCTACAGCTTTGATTCCAGAAGAGACAAATTTAACAAGGAGGTTAAAGATACAGGGATTGAAATGTATGGCCTGAAGTGCAGGGGATTATTTCTTTGGCACACTTTACAGGCCCCCACTATCTGCTTGATACTTTTGAAAAGGCCTGGTCCAGTAAATGATTTGGCCATCTGATGGGTGCTATCAATGCCTAAGTGAAAGTTTTGGTGAAGGGTTTTAAGTAATTTCCATTGGTTAGCTGCAGGCAAAAGTATTTTTCCTTCTTCAATGGCTAGCCGTCCTGAGGGGAGGAAACTATATCCTCATGAGGTTCCCTATTCTATTTCTTTGTCTGAGTACTGGAGCTTGGGTTAGGGCCTTCTTTAGGGCCCAGAAAGCTGCTTCTGCTTCAGGTGTCCATGTTATTAAATGGGTATTGGCTTTCTGAGTTTCCTTAATTAGCGTATATAATGGTCTGGCTATTTCACCGTACCTGGGAATCCATATTCAGCAGAATCCTGTTATGGCAAGGAACCTTCTTAGTTGCTTTAGGGTTTTGGGATGAGGATAAGCCATATAGGCTGGATACGTTCCTCATGAGGGCCGTGGTGCCTTTGGATAATTTTAGCCCTAAGTATTTAACCTGCTGTGAGCAGAGCTGAGCCTTTGGTTTGGAAACCTTGTAGCCACAGGTAGTGAGGAAATTTAAGAGCGCCTGGGTGGGTTGATGGCACAAGGTTTCTGAACAGGTGGCTAAAAGT
This sequence comes from Piliocolobus tephrosceles, assembly GCF_002776525.5. Classification (NCBI taxonomy): domain Eukaryota; kingdom Metazoa; phylum Chordata; class Mammalia; order Primates; family Cercopithecidae; genus Piliocolobus; species Piliocolobus tephrosceles. Next base: position 181,839,155 of record NC_045436.1, read on the forward strand.
AAATCATCCACGTACCGAAGGACAAGAGTGTTCAGGTATGAGAACTGGCTCAAGTCTTGGGCTAATGCCTGGCTAAATAGATGGGGGCTATCCCTGAACCCTTGGGGTAAAACGGTCCAGGTGAGTTGAGACATTGGGTATGAAGGATCTTCAAAGGCAAACAAGAATTGAGAGTCAGGATGTACAGGGATGCCGAAAAAGGCATCCTTAAGGTCCAAGACTGTAAACCACTCTGCTTCCTCTGGTATTTGGGAAAGCAGAATATAAGGGCTAGGTACAGCTGGGTATAGAGGAACAACAGCCTCATTGATAATCTTGAGATCTTACACTAACCTCCACTGTCCGTTGGGTTTCTGTACTCCTAAAATTGGAGTATTGCACGGGCTACTGCATGGTTTTACTAGGCCTTGGGCTTTTAGGTCCTTAACAATCCTTTGGAGTCCTTGTTGGGCCTCGGGTCTGAGGGGGTGCTGCCTTTGGTAGGGAAAGGAGGTGGAATCCTTCAGTTTAACTTGAACAGGAAGGGCATTTTTTGCTCATCCATATTGTCCTTCTGTTGCCCAGACTTCAGGATTAATTCCTTCCTCAAGCAGGGGACAAGAAACGGGTGTTCCTTCTCCTATGTTCAGGTGTATAATGGCCCCTGCTTTTGCCAGAATGTCTCTCCCTAACAAGGGAGTGGGGCTTTCAGGAGTAATTAGAAAAACATGAAAAGAGTAAAGTTCCCCAGTCACAACTTTTTTTTTTTTTTTTTGAGGCGGAGTCTCGCTCAGTCGCCGGGCTGGAGTGCAGTGGCCAGATCTCAGCTCACTGCAAGCTCCGCCTCCCGGGTTTACACCATTCTCCTGCCTCAGCCTCCCGAGTAGCTGGGACTACAGGCGCCAGCCACCTCGCCCGGCTAGTTTTTTGTATTTTTCAGTAGAGACGGGGTTTCACCGTGTTAGCCAGGATGGTCTCGATCTCCTGACCTCGTGATCCGCCCGTCTCGGCCTCCCAAAGTGCTCAGTCACAACTTAATGGCTGGGAGAAGTATCTAGTGACTGGCTGTCCTAGGATCCCTCAGATAGTGACAGATCTGGAGGACAGTTGTCCGGGACAGCAGAGTAAGACTGAGAAGGCCGAGCCAGTGTCCAGGAGACAGTTAACCTCCTGGCCCTCAATGCTCAAGCATACCTGGGGCTCTGTGCGGGTGATGGCATGGGCTGACGCTTGCCCCGGGCACCCTCAGTCCTGCTGCTGGATCATCTGGTTAGTGGCTTCTGACTGAGAGGACTTTGATCCCCTGCGGCCGTGGGCTCTGCAGTGATTCCCTTGACACAAGGGGCATGGATGAGGGGGCGGCTTACTTCTACTTGGACAATCTTTTTTCAAGTGTCCTTGTAGATCGCACTAGAAGCAAGCCCTAGTAGGCATTCGATTTGCCCAGCTTTTCCCTTTTCCAGAGCCTCCAAAGTCCGCTTGCCTGAGGGCCATGACTAAAGCGGTGGCCTTTTTTAAATCTCGTTTGTCCTGTTCCGCCTGCTTCTCCTAATCTCTATTATAAAAAACCGAGGTTGCCAAGTTCAATAGGGTTTTTTCTAAGTTTTTCTCCGGGCCTGAGGCGAGGCTTGCAGTGAGCTGAGATCCGGCCACAGCACTCCAGCCTGGGTGACAGAGCGAGACTCCGTCTCAAAAAAAAAAAAAAAAAAGATTAGTTGGCCTTCAATAGAGTCAGGCGACAGAGAGTATGCTTCCTCAATGCCTCCCTTAGTCTCTCCAGAAAGGCAGTAGGATTTTCTTCCCTTCCCTGTGGTTATAGTGGACATCATTGAATAATTCATAGGCTTCTTCCTAGTTTTCCTTAGTCCTTCTAGCACGCAGGTTAGCACATGTCTGCGGCACCAATCTCCATGTTCTGATTATGTGTCCCAGTGAGGGTCTACACTGGGAACTGCCTGCTGGCCTGTGGTGAATCGTTCTCTTTCCTCTGTTGTCATCCTATCATTGACCTGACTGAGATACCAGAGATCGCCAAACTCTCGGGCTGCAGTTATGGCGGCGCTTCTCTCATTTGGGGTTAGTGTCTGATTTAGCAGTAACTATATCTCTCCAGGTCAGATCAAAGGATTGTCCTAACCCTTGTAAAACATCAATATAGCCATCAGGGTTATCTGAGAATTTAGCTAGGTCTACTTTAATTTGCTTTAAGTCTGAGAGAGAAAAAGGTACATGTCCTCTGGCTGAGGCGAATTCTCCTCCTCCCACTGCTTGGAAAGGGCATCATCGGGGAATACTGGCACTCGCTGGTTCATTGTCTACCCCTTTGTCTATCTCCTTTTGGACCGTTTGGGTTGGAGGGGGGTCCTTACTAGTTGGGGAAGCAGTCAGGGGATGCTGAGGTAGTAGACTCTGAGGGCTTCCTATAGGGCATAAATCACACTTTTTACATAATTGCGAGTTGTCTCTTAATGAAAAGAAAGTTTGTACATATGGCATTTCACTCCATTTGCCTTCTTTTCTACAAAAGAGGTCTAGCTGTAAGATGGTGTTATAATTTATACTTCCCTCAGGAGGCCAAGACTCTCCCCCTTGAAGAGGATATGGTGGCCAGGCAGTACTGCAGAAGAATATGTCGTTTCTTTCTTAGCATCTGAGGGTCAAATTGATCCTAATTCTCCAGAATACATCTGAGGGGCGTTTTTGCCTTGCGGGGAAACGTTTCCCATCTGAAAACAGAACACAGGGACGCCAGCACCCCAGTCATTTTCCGATGAGCATTAGTCATACAGAGTCCTCTAAGGGCCTAATGCTTATTCCTTTCCAGCGTGCGTAACCACCCATGGACCTCTGCTTATCCGATTAGTTACTCTCACCGCTGTAGCAGTCCTGCACCTGTTTCCCCGCCTCTCTTGACCACAAAGAAAGGGATCTGGGCTGCTGGATTCTAGTGGTCCTTTGCCAGCATGCCCAATATTGCCTGTGCACTCCAGGGTGAGTCCTAGAGCTGGACTGGGCTCTTGAGAATTTCACAACCACCCAGCTGCCCCATCAAAATGCATTCCTATAAACAACAGTTCTTATGCAAATTCGTTTCAGAGAGGGTGTAGCTAACCTTTTGAGTCAGGATTGAGATAGTCTTTTGATTCTGTACTTTAAGGCTTGGCTGAGTGCAAACAGCTCGCACATCTGAGGAGACCAATTACTAGGCAATTTTTTAACTCTGCTTCCACAGGAGTCTCCATATCAATTACTGAATACCCATTGGGTTTTTTTCTCAATCACCTGGGAGGAACCATCTATCATCCTGTCCTGAAGGGAGTTCCTCCTAGGTCTGGTCAGACCTTGTATGGTAATTAAGATTTAAATCCCCTGTTAGGAAATCTGCTCGGTTAAAGATTTTTGATAGGAAAGCTCCGGGTGGTCAGTGGCCTCAGTGTTTTCAGGCTACGCTGTTGTTTACACTGACAACAAGGTAGTATTGGAGTGTTAAAGGGTCACAGAGAAGACCTTCAATAATTAGTTACAGATTTTAAGTTTACCCTGGCTTTTAAAGGAATAGGGCACACTTTTTTACTACTTCTTTTTCTTTCTTTTTCTCTTTCACTCCCTCTTGGTCTCTCCCTCCGTCTCTCTCTCCCTCCATCTCTCTCTCAGCCATTACAAACTTGGGGCCCTGCAAGGGTGGTGGGGAACAGGTCCTACATAACTGCTCATGTCGAGAGCTGTATACCTAAATCGGGAGGGACACCAGGGATAAGACTCCCTGGGTTTATAGTCTAGATGCCCAAGGACACAGCGTAGAGCTTCCTTAGATCCCTTTGGAGATACAACTTGCTAGAGGAAATGAAAGTCTGAGCCATTAGTACCTGTTTGGACGAACGGAGGCAAGATGGTGCACTTCTGGGTTCTTCTTCACCAACTCTTCCCACGCACGCAAAAATGCAGCCGGCGCCCAGGGAGGGTGCAGACCAACTGGGCATGCACCAGGTGACGTCAATCCGAAGAGACCAAGATTTACCTGGTCGCACCTGCGGAACGCCCCCCCCCCGACACGCCCATGCCCCGCCTATTGCCCTCCCACTCCTAGAAAAGCCGCTCTTGGCCAGGGTCCCACGCGGCCTTCCTCCAGCCCCACTCCTGTCAGGATGTCAGGACTGCAGGAACTCCGTCCGAGAGCCCCACGGCGGGGGGGACTCTGTCGGCCTTCTTTGCCAGAGGCCGACAGACCTCTTCCCCACACCTTAAGTGACCAAAAATAAACTTGCAGTTTTGCTCCTACACTTGCCTACCCGCTGGTTCTTTTGTGCCCGCTTGGCTGGTCTTAGAAAAACAAATCAGTACCTAGGAGGCAGGCATCAGAGGAAGTAGATTCAGAGGTAAGGAGAATTTGGGGGCTATACTTTGAAGAAAGTCGTGGTCGGGACCTAGGAAGTATGGGTCAGAAGGAAAGGTAAGCGCACACGGATTGGCGACTGTTGAGTAGAGACTTCTGGCTGTGCCATGATCTCAACCAGCCAGAAGTGTTGGGGGTTGTTAGAAAGCCCTTCCCCAGATAGCCTCACACGTGAGTCTTAACTCTGGCGGCCACGCTAATCGTTTTTAACCGGCCGACAGGTGCCGGGTATTTTCCTCCAATTCTAAGGAAGGATAGGACAGAATAGCAAGTGAAAGTGGTCCAATATTACTCACCGCTTTAGAGGTCCCTTCATGGTCGCCAAAATGGTGGCAGGCCTCGTGTTCTCTGACCTGGGGTTCTTGGCCTCACAGATTCCAAGGAATGGAATCTTAGGTGGCGAATGTTTTAGCTCTATTAGAAGCTGTGGGTCGCGGAAGAGAACCGTGGAACCCAGTGACTAGTGTTCAGCTCGATTAGGACGAACCCAGGCACTTACCCATGCAGGAGCAATGGCAAGTCTTTAGCCCGATTGGGAGTGGCAGGGGGCGCCTTGCTGGATCAGGAGCACAGCGGACACCCTGCTGGATCTGGAGGGGTGGAAGTCAGCGGTGGGTCTGCGATGGTGGCAAATAGCAGTGGTGGACAACGAGCAAAATTCGCTCAGCTCAAGCCATAACAAAACACGGACCAGAAGAGTGCAGTTGCAAGATTTAATACAGTGAAATAGAGTGAAGACACAGCTCCCATATAAGGGGAGGGGACCCAAAGGGGCTTGCCATTGCCAGATTGAATGCCTGGGTTTATATTCTGATCCTTGTCCCTCCCACTGTGCTTTCAGGCAATAGATGATTGGCTATTTCTTTACCTCCTGTTTTTGCCTAATTAGCATTTTAGTGAGCTCTCTGATTGGTCAGGTGTAGGCTAAGTTGCAAGCCCCATGTTTGAAGGTGGATGCGGTCACCTTCCCAGCTAGGCTTAGGGATTCTTAGTTGGCCTAGGAAATCCAGCTAGTCCTTTCTCTCAACTGGACATAAGGAGACCCTATTCTCTATAAAAATGAGAAGAGGCTGGGCGCTGTGGCTCACGCCTGTAATCCCAGCACTCTGGGAGGCCGAGGCGGGTGGATCACGAGGTCAGGAGATCGAGACCATCCTGGCTACACAGGTGAAACCCCGTCTCTACTAAAAATATTAAAAAAAAAATTAGCCGGGTGTAGTGGCGTGTGTCTGTACTCCCAGCTACTCGGGAGGCTGAGGCAGGAGAATGGTGTGAACCCAGGAGGCACAGCTTGCAGTGAGCGGAGACCGTGCCACTGCACTCAACCCTGGGCGACAGAGCCAGACTCTGTCTCAAAAAAAAAAAAAAAAAAAAAAATGTTTCAAGCGGGGAGGGGAAGGAGGAAGAAGAGGAAAAAAAGAAAATAAGTGTTGGCAAAGATGCAGAGAAATTGGAACCCTTTCTGCATTGCTGAAGGGAATGTAAAATGGTGTCGCTGCTGTGGAAAACCGTACAGTGGTTCCTCAAAAAATTAAACATAATTACCACATAATCCAGCAATTCCACTTCTGGATATACATGGAAAAGAAAAGAAAACAGCTATTTGTACCATGTCCATAGCAGCATTATGCAGAGAAGGAAATTCTATTTATTGGGGTTTTGTGCTTTTTTTTTTTTTTTAAGACAGGGTCTCACTCCATCACCCAGGCTGGAGTGCAGTGTTGCAACCATGGCTCACTGCAGTCTTGACCTCTTAGGCTCAAGGGATCCTCTTGCCTCAGCCTCCCAAGTAGCTGGGACTACCAGCACATGCCAACATGCCTGGCTAATTTTTGTCATTTTTTGAGACAGGATCTCACTATGTTGCCAGGGCTGGTCTCAAACTCCTAGGTTCAAGCAATCTTCCCAAATCCAAACTCAGCCTCCCAGAGTGCTGGGATTACAGGCATAAGCCCATAAACCATGATGCCTAGCCAAAAGGAAGGAAATTCTGACTCATGCTACAACATGGATGAACACTGAAGACATGCTATGTGAAATATGCCAGTCACAAAAAGATAAATGTATGATTCCACTTGTTTGAGGTACCTAGAGTAGTCAAATTCAGAGAGACAGGAGGTAGAATGGTGGTTGCAAAGGGCTGGAGGAATGGAGATTTAGTGTTTAATGAGTACAGAGTTTAAGCTTGGGGTGATGAAAAAGTTCTGGAGATGGATGGTGGTGATGACTGAACAATAATATGAATATTTGCAAAGTCACAGAACTGTACACTTTAAAATACTTACAATGATAAACTTTATAATATGAAAATTTTACCATAATAAAACAATTTTAAAGCTATTAAAATATTCCTTCCTTTTCCAACTACAAAAAAGAAAAAAGGTCTAGGCACGGTGGCTCTTGCCTGTAATCCTAGCAATCTGGGAGGCCAAGGTGGGAGGATTGCCTGAGCTCAGGAGTTAAGAGATCAGCCGGGGCAACAATGGCAAAACACCATCTCTACTAAAAATACAAGAAATTAGCCAGGAGTGGTGGTGGACACCTGTAATTCCAGCTACTCAGGAGGCTGAGGCACAAGAATTGCTTGAACCCAGGAGATGGAGGTTGCAGTGAGCCAAGATGGCACCACTGCACTCGAGCCTGGGTGACAGAGAGAGACTCTTCACAAAAAAAAAAAAAAAAAAAAAAAATACTGTCTTGGGTGAGAGTTTTAAAACATATTGAGTTAGAATTAGATATATACAACAATAATATCAAGTAATGAGGGAGACACATGAAAGTCACCTGAGGTCCTCAGGTTATCCAGGAGGAGGATAAAAATATTTATTAGTTAACTCTAGACTTCAATAAGAATAGAGAGTGTTTAACTGTCTAACTAGAAGCGGGGAAATGAAATGATTTGTTTTAAGTTGCTCAATCCCAAAGAAGGGGAAAAGGAGAGAAAAGGGAGGAAAAAAACACAAACACAAGTGAGACAATATGTAGCATATAAAACACACCTTGTCTTTTAACTGGAGCATTTTGTCCATTGTTTTATATGCTATTAACAAACAAAACAATGAAATTAAAAATACACAATTTAAAATAGACTAAAAGAAACATAAAATATTTACAAATCAAACTTAAGATGAGCAAGACCACAATGGACAAAATTATAAAATCCTATTGGCAAACCTTAAGGAAGACCCACATGGATAGAGAGGTAGACCATGTTCATGAATCAGAAAACTCAATATTGTAAAGATGTAAATTTTCCAAAACTGACTGATAGCTATAATAAATTCCCAAACTATCAAGTGCATCATTGTTGGAATTGACAAGCTGATTTTAAAATTTATATGGGAGAAAAACCTTACATGAAAATACAAAGAGCCAGAATACTCAAGACACTCTCAAAGAAGAAGAATAAGGTGGAAAGGACTTACTTTATCAGATGTCAACACATAATTGATAATAATGAAGACAGCTTGATATTGGCACAAGAACAGACAGACTAATGGAACAGAGGAAAGAATCCAGCAACAGATCTACATATATGTGGACATATGACAGAGGTGGCATTGCAGATGGGCGCAGAAAGTCAGATTATAAATAATGATAGAATAGGTGTGTAACCCTATGGAGAGAAAAAAATAAAAGTGAATCCTTACCTCACACCATATGCAAGAAAACAAATCCAGATGAACTAAAGGCCTGAATATAAAATTAAAATTTATAAGGATTTCAGAATATAATCTAAGAGACTGTCTTCATGACCTTGGAGTGGAAAATATTTCAGTGTTTTTTTTGTTTGTTTTTGAGATAGGGTCTCACTCTGTCTCACAGGCTGGAGTGCAGTGGCACAATCACAGCTCACTGCAGCCTTGACCTCCCGGGCTCAAGCAATCCTCTCACCCCAGCAGCCCGAGTAGCTTGGACTACAAGCACGCACCACCATGCCCAGCTAATTTTTCTATTTTTTGTAGAGATACTGTTTTGCTGTGTTGCCCAGGTTGGTCTCAAACTCCTGAGCTCAAGTGATCCTCCTGCCTCTGCCCCCAAAGTGCCGGGATTACAAGTGTGAGCCACTGTACCCAGCCTGGAAAGGATTTCTTAAGTCACAAAAAGCACTAACCAAAATGAAAACACTGATCAGTTCAATTGCATTAAAGATAAGAACTGGCAGGCACAGTGTCTCATGCCTGTACTTCCAGCACTTTGGGAAGTCAAGATAGGAGGCTCATTGAGCCCAGGAATTTGAGACCAGCTGGGGCATAGTAAGATCCTATCTCTAAAAAAAAAAAAAAAAATTAGCTGGGCATGGTGGTGTGTGATTGTAGTTCCAGCTCTTCGGGAGGCTGAGGTGGGAGGACTGTTTAAGCCCAGGAATTGAGGCTGCAATAAGCCGTGATTGTGCCATAACACTCCAGCCTGGGTGACAGAGCAAGACCTTGTCTCAAAAAACCCCAAAAAACAAAAAAGGACATCATAAAGAGTCAAGCCAGAGTTAGAGAAGATATTTGCAATACACATTATGGATAATATCAAGACTATATAAAGAATTATTAGAAAATAATTAATAAGAAAAAATCTGATAGCTCATGCCTATAATCCCAACTTTGGGAGGCTGAGGCCAGCAGATCGCTTGAGCTCAGGAGTTTGAGAGCAGCCTGGGTAACATGATGAAGCCCGTCTCTACTTAAAAATACAAAAAATTAGCTGGGGTTGGTGGTGTGGGCCTGTGGTCCCAGCTACTTGAGAGGCTGAGGTGAGAGAATCACCTGAGCCTGATTCAAGGCTGCAGGGAGCTGAGATCACACCACTGCACTCCAGCCAGGGCGACAGAGTGAGACCCTGTCTCAAAAAAATAAATAAATTTGGCCGGGCGCGGTGGCTCAAGCCTGTAATCCCAGCACTTTGGGAGGCTGAGACGGGTGGATCACGAGGTCAGGAGATCGAGACCATCCTGGCCAACACGGTGAAACCCCGTCTCTACTAAAAAATACAAAAAACTAGCCGGGCGAGGTGGCGGGCGCCTGTAGTCCCAGCTACTCCGGAGGCTGAGGTGGGAGAATGGCCTAAACCCGGGAGGCGGAGCTTGCAGTGAGCTGAGATCCGGCCACTGCACTCCAGCCTGGGCGACAGAGCGAGACTCTGTCTCAAATAAATAAATAAATAAATAAATAAATAAATAAATAAATAAATAAATAAATAAATAAAAATAAAAAAGAAGAAGAAAAGAAAAAGACAAACAACACGTTAAAAAATGGGCAAAAGATGATAGACATCAGATGATGGAGACAAAATCAAAACGGTTAATAAAAACATAAAAATATGCCGGGCGCAGTGGCTCAAGCCTGTAATCCCAGCACTTTGGGAGGCCGAGACGGGCGGATCATGAGGTCAGGAGATCGAGACCATCCTGGCTAACACGGTGAAACCCCATCTCTACTAAAAAATACAAAAAACTAGCCGGGCGTGGTGGCGGGCACCTGTAGTCCCAGCTACTCAGGAGGCTGAGGCAGGAGAATGGCGTGAACCTGGGAGGCGGAGCTTGCAGTGAGCTGAGATCCGGCCACTGCACTCCAGCCTGGGCGACAGAGCAAGACTCGGTCTCAAAAAAAAAAAAACAAAAAAACAAAAAAACAAACAAAAAAAAATATGCTCAATCTCCTTAGTAATCAGCTAAATGCAAATTAAGGCCATAACTACAGCCCACCATATTGGCAAAAGTGAAATGTCTGACAAGGATGGGAAGGCAAGGGAATTCTGTTTTACTGCTGGGGGGCACATAAACTAGAACAATATTTAGAAAGATCCTCATACCCTAGAACCCAGAAGTCATACTCCAGAAATACAAACCCTAGAAAAATTTGTGCACCATTTGCAAAAAACACACGTGCATCAGGGACATGGACAAAATTGTTGCTAGCAGCATTTGTGTAATTACCCCAAACTAGAAACAAACCAACTGTCCAGCTACTGCAGACATGCCCAATCTTTTGGCTTCCATGGACCCCACTGGAAGAACTGTCTTGCGCCATGCATAAAACACACTAACACTAACTATAGCTGATGAACAAAAAAAAAAAAAAAAAAAAAAAAGCAACAAAAATTTTATAATGTTTTAAGAAAGTTTACAAATTTGTGTTGGGCCACATTCAAAGGCATCCTGGGCTGCATGCACTGGACAAGCTTGACTGACAGTAAAATGAATCTGTGAACTCTGATATAGCCAATGGAAGTTTTTAGCAATGAACATGCAACAAACTATACTACACACAGCAACATGAATAAATCTCACAGACATAATAATGAGCCAAAGAAGTCCGCTGCCAGAACTTGCGTCTGTATGATTCAAGGGGATAAAGCACAGAAAGAGGAAAATCCTGCAATGGCTGCATAATTGGGTGTTGAAGACTTTTTAGAAAAACAAGAACATAAGACTCACATAAGCCAGGGCGGAGAGGCCGGAAGTGACTCTGTGAGGGGAGGGCATTTGGGTGTTGGCAAAACTATTTCCTGATGGAGGCTGCACAGATGTTCACTTCCTAACCGTGTGTGAGGTTGAGCATTTATGTTTTATTCACTTTTCTGTATGTTGTTTTATTCTGCAGGAAACGAATGAAAAAGGGATTCTGCCTCAGCTCTGAGCCCCTCAGAGCGCGGCCACGGATGAAGCTGACGGTAACGCAAGGGCGGCTGTCCGGCAGCCTGGAATGCCTGCGGGGTTTCCCAGGGGCCCAAAGGAGGGTAGATGGGTAGGGGTCTGCTCTGTGCCCATCAAATCTCCCTCCAGTGAGAATGGCTGGAAGATGGCTTAAAAGGGATCACCACTTACACACTTCTGAGGTGGTGGGGGTTGTCTGTCAAGCATCTTCATGGGGCCACTGCCCCCCTTCCTCAAGGACACACGTCCTCCTGGCACCGTCCCCTCGGGAGGCAGTCTATTTAGGTGGAGGGAACAGGGCGTGCAGGCAGAGATAGGGCAGGGTGTGTGTGCAAGGTGCCCAGCGAGGGGCTTGATACTGCTGGGTCACAGTCAAAGACAAAGGCTGCGACCCTTCCCCCATTCCCCTCCTCTAGAGAAGAGCACGGCCCTCCCATGTTCCTGGTGTGACGCTGGTGTCCTAGGCCATCCCTCCAGGGCCTGGATCACCCTCAAAAGCCTCTTCCCTGCTGAGCTTCAATCTGCCTTTCTATGAAATGGCCCCAGTAAGCCCTGCCTGCCTCAGGGCACTGAGCCACAGGCCCCAGGACCCCTCTCTCCCGATGCCCACCCTCGCCCATCCTGAGGTGCAGGAAGCACCTCCCTGGGGCTGCACTGAGCCCCAACCAGCAGGGGAGCTCTGCACAATGTGGCCCAGAAGCAGCAGTGGCAACCGAGGCTTCTGGTTCTAAAAACATCTTTTCAAGGCTGGGCGCAGTGGCTAGCACCTGTAATCCCAGCACTTGGGAGGCAGAGGTGGGCAGATCGGTTGAGGTCAGGAGTTCAAGACCAGCCTGGCCAACATGGTGAAATCCCGGTTCCACTAAAAATACAAAAATTTGGCAGGCACCTGTAATCCCAGCTACATGGGAGGGTGAGGCGGGAGAACTGATTGAACCCAGGAGACAGAGCTTGCAGTGAGCTGAGATCGCACCAATGCACTCTAACCTGGGTGACAGAGTGAGACTGTCTCAAAAAAAAAAAAGAAAAAAAAAATCTTTTCACAATAAAAATCTTTATTAACAGAAGGCCCGGGGCTCACCACAGTCCTTCGGATGGAACCACAGTAAGAGAAGAAGCATGTTTCATCCTGGACTCCAGCCTGGGTGACAGAGCCAGACTCCGTCTCAAAAAAAAAAACACAAACAAACGAAACCAGCCTGGCCAACATGATGAAACCCCATCTCTACTAAAAATACAAAAAATTAGCCAGGCGTGGTGGCGGGCACCCAGAATCCCAGCTACTCGGGAGGCTGAGGCAGGAAAATCACTTGAACCAGGGAGGCGGAGGTGGCAGTGAGCCGAGATCACACCACTGCACTCCAGCCTGGGTGACAGGGTGAGACTACATCACAAAAACAAAAACAAAAAATGATAAAATAAAATTTTACAGGAAGAGAAACTATGGCCACAGTGGGGAGTGGCATGACTCCCTAAGCGAGTTCAGGTCAGACAGGGCAAAGAATTCTGACCGCAGGGAGGAGGAATGGCTGGTTTTTCAGAGACAGATCAGAACAACAGAAGCTCCCTGTGCCCCAGCCTTGGCTGTGGTGCACTGACCTCTCACCCCAGGCAGGTTGAAGAGGAAGCCCCTGCAGAGGTGGCCTTGGACACCTGGTTCCTGGAAGCAGCTGGCTGCCGTCATCAGCAGGGCCTGCAGTTCCACCGCACCCTATGGCCCCCTAGGGCCACAGCCTCCCACATCCGCTAACCAGCCTCATCACTTGTTTCCGCCAGCAAACCACAGGTCCCAGAACACACCCCAGGGAAGGGGCCGCAGGACCGTCTCCCCCAGTCAGTCACTGTCAGTCCCTGACATCAAGTGCTAAGAAAAAAATCACAAGGATCCTAGGGTCCCTGCCAGCCCCGACCTCCCCAAAGTTTGTTTCATTAAAAATCCAGCCTGGAAGGGCCGGGCGCGGTGGCTCAGGCCTGTAATCTCAGCACTTTGGGAGGCCGAGGTGGGCGGATCACGAGGTCAGGAGATCGAGACCATCCTGGCTAACACGGTGAAACCCCGTCTCTACTAAAAAATACAAAAAACAAGCCGGGCGAGGTGGCGGGCGCCTGTGGTCCCAGCTACTCGGGAGGCTGAGGCAGGAGAATGGCGTGAACCCGGGAGGCGGAGCTTGCAGTGAGCCGAGATCCGGCCACTGCACTCCAGCCTGGGAGACGCAGCGAGACTCCGTCTCAAAAAAAAAAAAAAAATCCAGCCTGGAAGGTGTGCCAGGGAGAGTGACCCGCTGGAACTCCATGGCAGAAAGTAAGGGGACCGATTGGGGCTGGGCCTGAGTCAAGTATTGCCTGGAGGACTTGGGCATCTGGGTACCACCGTCCCGACCCCCCCTTGGCCTGCGTAGGGTCCACTGTTCCCGTTCCATCATAGCTGTCACTTCCTCCAAAAAGTATTCCTGAAACCCCCAGTCCCTGCACACCCAGCTGCCCTGGACACTGTGCCATAAGCACCTCACACCCAGCTGTCCCCAGACTGGGCTGTGAACTTAGCCAGGCCAGAGGCCCCTGTCTGGAACGGGACCAGGCATGCAGGAGGTACCCAGTAACTGCTCGCCAATGCAGGAAATGAACCGGCTGTAGCTGCAGGGCCTTCTAGCTCTGCAGCAGCACTGCCCTGGCCTGACCCAAGGCAGCAGAACTGATGCGTGGGGTGTGGGCTCCCAGCCCAGACCACCCAAGTTTGGGTCCTGATCTGTTACTCGCTGTGCACCCTGGAGAAGTCACTCAGTGACCTGCACCCTGGAAGACAAGACAACCAACTCTTGGGGTTCCTGGGTACTGCTTCAGTCACCACTTGGACATCAGTGTGGGTACCCAGGAAGCTGGTAATCCCCTCCTTCCCAATCAAGCCCCAGCCACTAAGGCAAAGCTCATTGCTGCTTTATTGGAGGCAACAGCCCCTACTGGAGCCTGTGTCTTAGCGTTCCTCAGGGTCCCAGGGCCAGCCCCGGCCCCCACCCAGCTGCCCTGGCCCTGCCTGGCTCCCAGCCCACTGCGGGGTGAGTGTGATGGGGGGACCACTGTTCTTGTCCTCGGAGCCCAGGCACGACTTGGTCCTGGGTTTCTGGGGTTGGGACAGGGCAAGTTGGTGTGGGGCAACAGAGTCCCCTCGTCCTCTGGAGCCTGGAGCCTGGTCCAGCCTTGGAACCCAGCCTGCTGGATGAGACTGGCTGGGTCCTACGAGATGTCCATCGCAGAGGCCCTAGGCAAGCACGGCCTTGCTCCTGCTCACTCTCCCATGTGGGCCCACGTCCATCTGTGTGGCCTGGGGTCAGGGCCCCTGTGACTGCCTTGGCCTGGCAGCCACACGGGCAGGCATCACCTAGGCCTGGTGTAGCCGTAGGGGTGCCGCAGCAGCAGACTCTGGTGGCTGGGCAGCACGTGGGTGTGGTAGTGCTCCACCATGCCGCCCACACTCACAAACAGGAGCTCGCCCTCCAGGTAGAACTTAGAGTCCTGTGGGGAAAGAAAGGGGTAGCGTCAACAGGGCCAGGCCACTCGGCAGCTCTAGGCCTCAGTCTCCCCGTCTGTAACACAAGGCGGCAGCAGCAACAGCGGCATCGCCAGGCCGGCCCCTGGCTGTCGGTGGTGCCCCCAGGGTGGCCTGCGCATCGGGCCTGTGCTCTCCACGTTCCCGCCTCACTTCCCCTCCGTCCCCCGTGTCCAGGAGCCTGCACCCAGAGCACTGCAGAGCAGGTCAGGGAATGAACCTAGGGACCGGGCCAGGCCTGTAATCCCAGCACGGTGGGAGGCCGAGGTGGGGGGATTGCTTGAGCCCCAGAATTTGAGACCAGCCTGAGAAAGACAGTGAGACCCCCGTCCCCGCCTGAGAAAGACAGTGAGACCCCGTCCCCGCCTGAGAAAGACAGTGAGACCCTCATCCCCTCGAAAAGAAAAAGACAAGACGAGCAACCCAGGGTCTGGCGCTGACCACCCGTCCCCACTAGGGTGCGGAGAACAAAGCCAGGCCAGGAGAGGAGGGAGGCTAAGCAGGAGGGGGAGGCTGGTATCCCAGAGGTGCCAGTCTCAGTCTACCTGCTGCCTACACCCAATCAGGGAGATTCTGCTCTGCCTCTTGCCAGGCCATGCAGCCAGGGTCCCTGTCCCACTGGGAGCCCTCTCACCCCTCACCCCCTCACCCCCTCACCTTCTCCCTCTCCCCCTCTCCCCCTCCCCCTCTCCCCCTCTCACCTTCTCAAAAATGCGATAGTTCCTCGCTTTGTTGGAGGCTTCATCCCACACAACCAGGACCTACAGGAGGGAAGCGGGAGACTGACGGCTCCCTGAGAAACAGCGGGACCAGCCTCGGGAGACCGTGGGCTGGGGACAGCGGGGCAGAACCATCAAGGCTGGGTCCTGTGGCCCGCGGGGGGTGGGGAGGGGCTCCAGACCACCTGCACAGGGACAGCGGGGACGACACTGGCAGCCCTCAGAGAGCCTCTGATGAGCAACAGCTCATAACCACCAAAAACCACTCCGATACGCCCGGGAGAGCATGGCCCATGGAGGCCACAACTTCACACTCGGAGGGACACGGGCAGACCGGGCGCTCCCACTGCCCCATGCGGCCTCCCCCACCCCGGAGCATGAGCCCTACCCCGCCCCGAGTCCTGGCCCGCACTGGGAGGTGGCCATCATCGCCCCCAGTTTGCAGATGGAGATCTATTAGGGAATAGATTAGGGGCTGCTGCTGGGCAGAGAATTTAGCTGAGACACTAAGTAAGAGTCCACAAGGGGAGTGGTCTAGGAACTGGGGAGTCCTGGGCCCGCCCACAGCCGGGGTGTGTGCAGAGCCAGAGAGGCCAACTGCATGGGGCCTTGGGGCGTCTTCCCCCGGCGCCTACCTTCCCCGACTTGGTAGAGGAGTTCCGGATGCAGTAGAGTCCATCCTGGGGCTCTCCCCGGGGGCTTGTAGCCTTGAACAGCCTAAAATAAGACAGTCATATTGGCAGGTAAGCCCTTCTCCAGCAGCTTTCACAGGGACCTTCCCGCCCCGCACCCAAGCCCAGCTTTCTGCCCTCTCGCTGTTGTATGTCTCAGGCGCTGAGTGTGTCGGGCTGCCGTGAAGCTGAGGGAAGCAGCCCAGCAGAGCCCGGGCCAGCTAGGGTGCCAGCTGGGCATGGGACAGAGCAGGAGGGTCCACTCCTCCGGTTCCTTCTGCACGCGGGACCAAGTACTTGTGCCAGCAACTCCCCAACACAGAAGCTAATGAGAGGGACACCGAAGCAGGAAGCCGGGGCACAGCGGGGGACCCAGGGCATCCAGGGCTTGGTGCTGACCTTTCCACTTCGCAGGACTCCGTGGTGTTGATGAAGACAGAGCTGGGCAGTGGCACCTGCAAGAGGCTGACGGTGTCAGTGCCAACGTCAGAGCGATCCACCCGCACCACCACTCCCCGGGCGGC
Organism: Piliocolobus tephrosceles; assembly: GCF_002776525.5. Lineage (NCBI taxonomy): Eukaryota > Metazoa > Chordata > Mammalia > Primates > Cercopithecidae > Piliocolobus > Piliocolobus tephrosceles. Next base: position 181,855,634 of record NC_045436.1, read on the forward strand.
AGCCACCCAGTGCCAGGATCTGGGGCTTGACATGGTGCTGTGTCCCCCCAGGCTCCCGGGTTCTTGGGGGGTCCTTGCTCAGGATGGCCTGTGGGGGGCCACCCTGGCCTATGGCTTTCCCACCACCTGCCCCTCTGCTGGCCACTGGGACCTGGGCTTGCTGCTCGGCCTTGCCTTCTCATAGTCCTCGTCCGAGTCGTCCCCGCCAGCGTCAGCCTGCGAGGGTTGCCGGGGCTTTTCAAAGGAGAAGCTCCTGAAGCTCTGCCCGTCGGGAGGCGATCGCCTGGAGGGCCAGCGAGAGGAAGGCAGGACCATTTCACTGTCAGACACGGGGCCAGCCACCCTCTGCTCCCCTCCCCACTCCCCTCTGTGTGAGGACGGCAAGCTGCCTGCTATGGCCCCTGTGACCATAAAAGGCCCAGGACAACAGAGATCTGGGTAGGGCTTGTGCTGACTGCCCTGGGGTAGCAGGAATCACCTGACACCTGAGTCGGGGGTCAGGGCTGCCACGGATGCTGGTAAGGGGGGCCCAGAGGCCCGAGCTCAGTGTCATCGCACCATCAACAAGTGCTCTGGATGCTCGTGGGGAGGGGAGGTCTGGCCACGGCCAAATCACAGCCCACTCAGAGCCGCAGGGGAGTGGACGATGCGAACCGGATGAACAACGCAATGTGACCCCGAGGGACGCCCATGGCAGAAGCCTGCACGCCTCCCTGTGGCTAGGTGGTCCCGCTCAGCAAAGCCTCCCAGGCTCTAGGGAGGATTAACGGGGCCGCGCCAGCATGGGCGGCCAGCCTGTGGGTGAGGCTGAGCCCTGGAACCGCTATCCCCACAGTCATGGAAAACAGTGACTTCCGAATATCTGCACCTCTGCAGCCCTTGGTGAACCAGAACCGCGAGTGTGACAAGGGCTGCTCACAGGCACTTCCACGCAGGCAGCAGGCATCTCAGAGGCGTTCACAGAGCCCTGGGAGAAGGGCACCGTGGGCACTCAGGGGTGCGCGTGCGCCCAGCACACCCATGTGAAACCTGCCCCTTTGCCTGCCAGGCAAGGCAGGAAGCCCACCGGGGGTCCCGGATGCCTCTGACCACAGCCATTGGTGTGAGTAACTCTGTGGGAGGGGCGACAAACTGGTCTCCTGGCACTTCCCAGAAATAAAGCAGAAAACATTTCAGCCAGACACGGTGACTCACACCCGTGATTCCAGCACTTTGGGAGGCCGAGGCAGGCGGATCACTTGAGGCCAGGAGTTCAAGACCAACCTGCCAACATAGTGAAACCCTGGTCCCTACTAAAAATACAAAAATTAGCCAGGCGTGTTGGCAGGCGCCTGGAGTCCCAGCTACTCAGGAGGCTGAGGCAGGAGAATCACTTGAACCCGGGAGGCGGAGGTTGCAGTGAGCTGAGATCGTGACACTGCACTCTAGCTTGGTTGCCCGAGTGAGACTCTGTCTCAAAAAGAAAAAAACCCAAAGCATTCCAGCAAGCTTCAGGGCTGAGTCATGGACATGCTTCACGTTCCACCAAGGCAGACTGGAGGCATCAGGGAACCTTCCTACCCCTGCACCTGGTACCCCATCGTGGGCTAAGAGTGCCAGGGGAGCGGGGTGGGCAGAGTGCCCATCAGAGGCCAGGCCAGGGTCTCTGTAGCTGGAGGCAGCGCTTGCAGCCGCAACACAAACTCACTGGAGGTGGGGAAGCTGTGGCTTCTCTGGCCTGGGCAGGACTGCGGGCCGTGCCGTGGCCTCAGACACTGGCAGCTTTAGTGCAGGAGGCCGGGGAGCCACGGGGGGCACAAAGAGTCCGGGCATGGCTGCCTCCCTCGGGGGGTCCTCTTCAGCTATCTTCAGGAACTTGGGCTTGTTGGCTGGCACAGGTGGAGGCTCGGATGTGGGCGGTCCTCGGGGGGACAGGTGGAAGGACTTGAGTTTGTCACAGTTTCTGGAGGTGGCAGTGGCCATGATGGCAGCACTGGAAGTGGGGCAGGCCCCGTGGCCAGGGCTCCAGGGCTCCGGGCTGGAGCTGGCACTCTCCCTGAAGCAAGGGGGTTTCCGGAGGGCGGGCACGGTGGGCATGGCGCCCAGAGGAGGGTCGCTCATCCTTCGGGGGGTAGCAGGTACCCTGGGGCAAGGCTCAGCCCGCCTTGGGCCCAACGGCTCCCTCTTGGAGTCCTCGGCAGCTGCGCCAACATCTGGGAGGCCGTGCTTAGGGGGTGGGGGTGGCAGCAGGGGACCAGGGCCCTTGGAGGTAAAGGAGTGGGCCCGGGGCATGTCGGAGAAGGCTGGCTTCCTGGGCGTGGGCACTGGGGGTGGTGGGTAAGCCGGTGGGTGCGTCAGGGCATCTGTAGAGCAAAGAGACCCAAGTTGGACCCTGACAGAGACTGAGCCAACACTACTTTCTGCTGGCAGTGGTCAGCCGGGAACCAGGAGTGCACCCCGTGGCAGGCCCACGCCACAGCCTACCCACCCCTGCAGCCCAGCATCCAGGACTCCCATCCTGCCTTCCCCAGGGTCCCAGACCACCCACCAGCCCCAGCCCTCCCCATTCATCCTCCCTGTGGCAGCCTGTGGACGCTTCCTGAAGCCTAGAAGACACCTGAGGAGCCATCAGGTTCACAGAGGTGGAAGGAAGCGAAAGGAAGAGAAGTCAAAGAGTATCTCCGGGCTTGGCCGGAGCGAGAGGGAGGATGGAATTCCCAAGGACAGGGGACGGGAGCAGCTGGGAGGAAGGTGAAGGCCCGTGTTTGCTCAGAACATGTCCAGAAAGCTGGGAGACGCCAGGGGATGAGGGGTCAGGGAACGTGTGCAGAGTTCAGAGGTCCCAGCTGGACATGAGTCAGAGTCGGCAGCCTGCAGATGACTCAGGCTGTCACCCAGGGAATTCGGGAGAGGAATGAGGCCTGAGTCCCGGGCATCCCTCACGGGGCCAGCACAGCAAAGAGGGCCCCGGGAGCAAGAGGCGCCTGGAGGACGGGCAGGCAAGGAATAGGGTGGGCGCCAGGCTGGTGTGGCTCAGGACTGAGCGCTGGAACTGGGAATGGGGAGGCCACAGGGGTTCTGGACGAGAAATGTTTTGGGGAGAGGATGGAGGGGGTCCAGAGGGAGGGTGAGCAGAGCAGTAGCATGCGGGAGCACTCGTGGCTCCCCAGGCCCATCTCTAGCCTCACTGGGCCGCAGCTCAGGGCTGGGCAGATGGAGTCCAAGCTCGCCAAGGCTGGGCCAGCCAGGCTAAGATGGGAGGCAGGAGTGTGTGGGTGAGGGAATAGGCATGGTGAACACTGTGAGACGAGAGCTCTGCATGGAGGGAAACTGAGGCAAGCAGTCCACAGATCCTGGTGGCACTGGGGCCCCAGAGGGAAGGAGGGAGGGAGCGGCAGGAGAAGAGGGGCTGGACCTGGGAGCCTGAAGGTGGGAGGGGATGGGCGGCAGAGAGGACACGGGGTCGGGGACTGGGGTCGGCAGAGGCCAGGTCAGTGAGGACAGGAGGCTGGAAAACAAGGAGGCAGGGGCGGACACAGGGAAGACGGAAAGATCAAGGATCAGCCCCAGACATGAGGAAATTGACAAGATGAGGGGCTGGAGAGATAATGGATAGGGAAGAAGGGAGGGAGGGGACAGAGGAGGACAGAGGCACGTCCTCCCCACCCAGCTCATGCTTCCGTCATCCACATGTGACCACCTGTATCAGCCTGTCTCCATGACTAGGCCGTGTGCTGCAGGAGGTAGGTAGACACTGGGATGGGATGGGGTGTGGTGGGGCAAGGACCTGGTCTGCAGCAGTGTCCACACAAGCTGGCAGCCATGGGAACGTGGACCTGTCCTGAGTCTGCGTGCTCCTCAACGTCCTTCCTTCCCCATGCTCATCCCCCAGCGCCGCCCTGGCTCCCCGCCACTTATCGCCATGTGCCTGTCCATCCTCCTGGGAGGTGGGAGGAGGAAATGAGCAGAGCCGGCAGCGGGTACACCTCTTCTGCTCCAATCCTCATAATACTTGGGCCACCACAGGGAAACGGAAGCCACCCAGAGTGGTACCTGGGCCAACATCCCTAGCCTCAGAGGGGCTCTGCTCCCAGTCCCAGCCCCTGCTTCCCACGCACCCAGAGCTCCCCAGGCCCACCCGCCCCACCTACCCTCAAGCCTTCCGGGCTCCGGGGAGTCGGGCTCCATGTAGGAGTCGTCTTCGTCGTCGTGCTCATAGTCTGCATGGGAGGGGCGGGGGGTGAGAGCCAAACTGGCCCGGGCCCAGTCTCCGAGCAATGCTCCATGCCTGGGGTTGAGTCCAGGAGGCAAGGGGCGAGCACCCACTGGGAGGACTGTGAGTCCAGACCCTGCTGCTGAAGGCCAGAGCCCAGGGATGCCACTGCGCTCTGCCAAAGGGCCAGAGCAAGGAGCAGAGACACAGACGAACACACCTCCCTCTCCTCCACAGCAGCCAAGATGGAGGGCTGGGCCCCTCACTGTCAGGGGCCAGGTGGGGAGAGGCGGATGGAGAGTGGACATGACAAATTCCTCACCTTCATTGTCTGTGGGGTATGGGGAGAGGCTGATGTCCACAGGCCGCTCGACTGCGCCGTAGAAGCTGTCTGTGTCTGAGCTGGAGTCGCTGCAATGCAGGGTGGGGTGGGGCGGACGGTGAACATCAGGCCTGGGCGGCCCCTTGATGCTCACACAAAGGTACACACAGGCACACGCGGATACACGGACAGATACACAGATGCACACACAGATATGCTGACAGACATACGCACACACGGATAGGCTGACAGACACACAGATGCACACGCAGGAACACAGACACACAGCTATGGATATATATATACACAAAAAGACATAGGGACACGCACAGACATGTGGACACACAGACACAAGGACGCCGTCACACAGACATAGAAATACAAGGATAAACACAGATACAGGACAAGCACAGATGATCACACACACACACGGAGCAACACACGGACATGCACACACACACACACAGCAACG